>NC_086352.1:7409500-7599500 GCF_036324505.1 Eleginops maclovinus | reverse complement strand
TAAAATGTTATATAAGTTTAATTTATGTTCTTTTTAATATTCCATACCTTACACACTTAATGTATATATACTATCCTGCTTTATATTTAGTGTACATTTTCAGTCCTCCATGTATTTTTTAATGCTGTTTTATTTCTGTTGTAATGCACGATGCCTCGTCTTTATGTTGCTGCAGCGCAAACATTTCCCAAAGTGGAATCAATGAAGTACTTCTATCCATCTATCTATTTAGAATCACACAGAGCCCTCTCAGCTGCCTCCTTTAATCACCCAAACATTTCTGTAGACATATTCTGCCCCTTGTTGCTCAGGAACCCTGGGTAATTACGGCGGCCCGGTCAGGTAACCGTGTGTCTGCAATCAGAGACGGGGGCTTTTTTCCTCTCAGAGACAGAAGCCAGTCTGCACGGAGGTAATGGACTCCGTGCCTGCCTCCTTGTCCCTGGCATTAGAGTTTGCACCCTCCAGATGAATTGACATTTTGCGAAATAAGAAGGAATGCTTTTCAGGCACACCTCCCGGGGAGAGACACTTGATTGAACCCCTCGGCCCCCGGAGCCCACGTGGCTCTCTTTTATAATGGGCTTTTCTTTTTTTAACTTTCATTAGTGTTGCTTTGGTTACCACCGCCTGTGTTATTTATTCAGTTGTGTTATTGTTAAACTCCTGAATACACTCCTGTATCAAACCACAGCTTTCATTATACAAATTAATGAGGAATGGTAACGGGACCAGGCAAAAAGCTCCAGTTTTGATGTTCATACAGCTTAGGTTTGCATGAAAGCCGTATTCCTATGTGTTTAGCAGCCCTGCAGCTGTGTATCATCCAGTAGGATTTGAAAAACAACAGGTCTAATTTGTTTTAAAGGTTCCTGGGGAAGATGGGATCTCATTCATGTGTTCTGTATATCAGTTACCGTGTCAGGAGTGTGTATTCATTCATTTAAAAAAACTAGTTACGGCCAAACCGCGTGGCGTACCCAGGGGTTAGGAAAAGGAGGGCGGAGCAGGAACAATTTTCAAGTCAAAATTGGGAAGTTGTTTTCCTTAAGCTGCACATAATTAGGAATTAAAACAGTAGAAACACTTCTGATGCTTCCTCTCTAAAAGTCTTATAAACACATTCAGTATTATAAAAATGAAAGCCTTAATTGGTTTTTAATTGAATTGATATTTCAAAAGTCTTACAACTCTAATTCTCAGGACTTAGAATTTTAAAAACATTTTCAAAATAAAATAACATTTCAAAACAATTTGTAGCGTCTTGGTTTGCATAATTTTCCAAATTGCTGTTGCGTAAATGTCCCTCGGATCAGATTTGCTGCAAAAACCATTCTTTTGGTTCCCTATTTTATAATATTTGTTCAACATTTGATGCAGGACCTTTACTTTTGTACTGAACCCCAAAAAAAATCCTGTTTTTGGGGAAAATTCATTTATTTATTTGTTTGAATTTTGGTAAAAAAAAATTAAAAAGTTGAGTTTTTCCTTTTTTATTTCTAACGTCAGAGGTCACACACTGGAGTGGAGTTATGTAATAATTACAGACAATGTTTTCTAATAAATGAGGGAGGCTCTTTTCGAGCACAGGGCTTGTAATGATAGTATTTAAAAAAGGAGAGCTCTGCAGAAAACATCTGGGAACATCTGCTTTAGTGCGATGGAATCGTTGAGTGTTTGGGGGTGCAGTGGGGGTGTGTATCGATCAGAATGAATCTGCCGCTCTCTCATTTCCTGTTTCTGTCTGCAGCCGTCTGACTAAGACTGATATGGAGCTGGAGGTGCTGCGCTATACCAACAGGATCTCCAGCGAAGCCCATAAAATGGTGAGACACCTCTCAGATAGATGGTGCGTCAGTACGGGGGTTCAAATTGAAATGTTTAAATGTGGAAAGCAAAGAAAAGGAACGTCCAGAGCATGAAATGAAACGGCCAGAGTGTTAAAAGGCTTATTGAGTTTACTACTCGCCCAAAGAAATCCAGCTGTCAGCCACCTTAAAGGCTGTAAACGCTTTAAAATGTTATCGATTCTAACTTCACGCAGCAGCTCGCAGGCCGGCAGCTGCACAGAGATAGCCTCTGACCAATAAGCTGCAACATTAGAGCCATATTTTACCCCGGCGCAGGGTTTACCTCTAACACCCTGAATAAGTTCTTCAGGGGAAGAGGAGCCGTTAACCTCTGAATGTTATCTGTCCTCTGAAGTCAGTGTTTTCCTCCTGAGAGTGATCATTAGGTGTTTTCAGAGGTGTGTTTGTACCGGTGTCCCAAAAGCCCCATTCTTTGTCAGATACTCAGGTATTATGTTCCCTGTGGGGTCCCAGTGGAAACAGAAAATGTTTTCCAAAATCTGCTTCAAGGCTTTCTCTGACTTTTGAACTCTTTGTGTCTGCTCTGTGTAAATCCTGCAGACTCTGCTTGAGGGAATAATCCACACAGTTCAGCTCATGTTGAAAATAGGGACTGCAAAAAGCATCAAAGTTGTGTGAAAAGCCTCCGAGAAAAAACTTCTTCTGAACTTATGACTGCTGTTGCCTGGATACTGATTAGCAATGCATATTGAATATAAAGGGTTATGTCTTTAAAAAATCAGTCAGACAATCGAGACTAACGTTTTATAAATGATTAAGGAAACCAGTCTCAAATATTTTATGGAAATTAAGAAAAATACATAAAAGAAATACTTTGAAAATCAATTCAGTTCCAAATGTGTTCTGATAAAAACCAAATACAAACGTGAGGTATAATCTGGCAAAATGACTTAAAGAATGTGCAGAATTTCATCCTGAGATAAACCCTTAGTCATTAAATGTCAAAGTGTTGCATAGGGTGAATAATAATCTACATTTCCATAGATTTATAAACATATAATCTGACTTTCCCCTGTAGATCATGAAGCATGTGAAACCTGGACTGAAGGAATATGAGATGGAGAGGTGAGTGGTGCATTCGGTCAAAGGAGACAGAGCATCATTTCTCTCTGCTTTAGTATCTGAAGGATATGTCTGGATGGAATCAGCCTGTCAGTTATTTTACTCGATATCGCTGTAGTATTAAAAAAGGCAGATACAATACAGATAGCTTATTCAGGCAGAAGGGTTTTTATCAAGTCAAAATTCAACCTAAAATAACCATAACTTGTGTCCTGTGTCAAAGTGAAACTGAGTTACCAAAAAACACACATTTCCACAGAGAGACAACTCCAACGTCACTTTTAAAGCAGAGTTCCTTTAAACCCTTAAAGCTATCAAGGCTTTACGTGCATTATTATAAAAATGAAAGCCTTGATTGGTTTTTAAAATGTATTGAATTGATCAATGCTAATTCACCGGGCTTTTCAAAATAAAATAACATTTCAAAATAATTTGTTTGCATCTTAGTTTGCATAATTTACCAAATTCCTTTTGCGTGAATTTCCCTCGGATCAGGTCAGATATGCAGCCACAATTGGCCCTTTTGTTCCCCTGTTTTATAATATTCTTTTCAACATTTGAAGCAGATCATTTACTTTTTTACTGAACCCAAAAGATCTGGTCAGAATTGTCCCTAACCCTAAAAAACATTCACATTTTTATGGAATTGTGGTATTTTAAACTTGGATTCCAACAGCCCTTATGTCAACTTGGATGTAAAACACAAAGCTAATCATTATTTAATGGTAATTGAATATATATATTTTATTGAGATATTTTGTTGCTTTGTTTCTTTAGTATTGAGCAGCAGTCAGGAAACATGGACTCGTCATAAACACCGTCCAGGTCCATGCAATGTTTGATGTGCTGCAACGTGCGATGATTAAAACGGGCGCTCAATAATTAAATAAAAGTCCTTCAGCTTCTCTGTTTCCTGTGATCCCTGCTGTGCTTTAGTTTTACTCCCAGGAGTTTTCCTCATAAGGACTTCTTCTGTATTATTTCTTTTGTTGCAGCTTGTTCCAGCACTACTGCTACACCAAGGGGGGGATGCGTCACACCTCGTACACCTGCATCTGTGGAACGTGAGGATATATCAGTCTGTTTCTGTTTCTAACTAAGCCTGAAACGATGCTTCTCCGCTCTGATTGGTCAAACAAAGCCTGCTGAAACATTCCATCCACTTCCTGTCTGTTGCTTGGTAACGGTCGGCCAGCAGCGTCATGACGGATGAAGAATTCGGAGACGCTGTCGTTAATCATCGTGCTTTGGCCTTTTGGGCTAAAGGCCGTGTGTAATGATGAGTACTTCCTGGGGATTAGTGGTCAGTTAATGCAAACTATTCTCCAAATTAAGAGCTGAGAAATAACTATCTGATCATCACAGCGATACTTTTAAAGGTCTCTGTGTCTGGGGAGTTATTTTAAAGGTAAGTAAGTGGTGAACATTCAAAGGTGGTTTAAACTGTATTTCTTTATACCTTAAAGGTCATATGAGAAGCATCTTAAATAATAACCCCCTTCTGTTCATGTGTTTTTACTGATATGTTGTGTTGTGTAGGGGCAATAACTCCTCCATCCTCCACTACGGTCACGCTGGTGCTCCCAATGAAAAGACCATTGTGGATGGAGACATGTGGTGAGTAACGTCCAGCATTTCTTATTTATCCAGCAGTTTTTTTAGGTGCAATAACTCCTTTAACTCCCTCGTCATTGACTACATTTTTACTGATCTTTTACACATGTTTTTTGCCTCCTGCCACATGAATGACCTCTGGTGTTGTCGCCCACAGCCTGTTCGATATGGGAGGAGAGTACTACTGCTACTCCTCAGACATCACCTGCTCCTTCCCCGCTAACGGCCGGTTCACCGCGGACCAGAGGGCCATCTACGAGGCCGTGCTCAAATCCTCCAGAGCCGTCATGGCCGCCATCAAACCAGGTCCTCATCCCTCAGTCCGTTTAATTGAACTTTACTGACGTACGGAACGACGAGTGGGGAAATAAGACCAGGAGGGAGTTCACTGCTTTTTGTTTGTGGCAGCTTTAGTTTAGTTTAGTTTAGTTTAGTTTAGTAAAGATTAGGGCAGTTTATTTTGGTAAAGTAACGTTTATTGAATCTTAGTTAAGTATGACTTACTCTAGTGCAGTTAAGTTAAGTTTATTTGAGTTTAATTTGGTTTAGTTTAGTTTAGTCAAGTTTGGTAGACTTCCTTTAATTTATTTGAGTTCAGCTTAAATAAAGTTCATTCGAGTTGAGTTTAAATTAGTTCAGTTAAGTGTAGTTTAGGATCTCCATAGCTAGTCAGCCTGGGGCCTATTTTAAACAAAATGGATATAAATATGCACACCGCAAACCCTTCACTTAACACAAATGTCAAACCTAAGACATCAATTAGACATTTATGTTTGAGTAAAAACTAATGAATCATTTTCAAACCTATTTCCATTGCAATGTATGACCTGAAGTCGCTGAGGTCTAACATGCTAATAGAATGTAAACCTGGCCTCATACCTGCATCCTGAGAGTCGTAGCGTTCAGCTCTTGGACTCTTCTGTTTCTCACTAACGTTGTGTTGCCGCTGCAGGAGTGAAGTGGACCGACATGCACCGTATGGCCGACCGGGTTCACCTGGAGGAGCTGGTGAGGCTGGGCCTGCTGAGCGGCAGCGTGGAGGACATGATGAAGGTTCACCTGGGATCCGTCTTCATGCCCCACGGCCTCGGACACCTGCTGGGCATCGACGTGCACGATGTGGGGGGGTACCCTGAGGTGAGAGTACAGCTCTATTTGTAAAGCACTTTTCATATACCAGGTTACCAACGTGGCACACTTCACAAATTAAACCAGAGAACAGAAATTCACTTCAGGTCAAACAAGGTCCAATGAAGATAGACAACATTTATAGATACAATAAAATATTAAAACCTACAAAAACAAGTCAATAAAACAATAAAAGGAATAATAAAATAAACAAAGAGCAAGAAAACGGAATTCGCTTCAGGTCAAACAGAAAGAAAATACAATCAAATAAATAAATAATAAGAAGGAGAAAGATTTAAAACAAATGAATTTATAAATGAAATAAAACAGAATGGAAACATTTAAGATTAAAATGGGATGTCGAAGATTTAAAACCTGACCACCCTCGGTTAGTGTTGCACCAGACTCCAGACATAACGAGGAAACCCGCTGCTGTATTGATGTGTCATCAATAAAAGAGAGACTCTCGGTGCAGAAGAGCGATAAAAAAGAGGCCAAACAGGTTCAGGGAGAGGGCAGGAGAGAGAGGGGGGAGGTAAATGTTGTCTGAACTGTGGACAGAGACAGCTTCAGGATGTGGTGGAGAATTCTGTCCAGCTATGCACGTCTGAAAACTGAAAGCAGAAGACCGTTAACCTGCATCGAGGGTGTCAGTGTGAAGCAGGGAGCGCTGAAAATGAATACAGAGCTCAGTCTGATGTTGGCGAGTCTCAGTCAGAGCTGTGAGAGATGTCTTAAAGAGGACATATTGTGCTCATTTTCTAGATGTGAGATAATTATATTCATGTGCATTGCTTTACTCTCCCAGGGGACTGAGCGTGTGGACGAGCCCGGGCTAAAGAGTCTGCGGATGGGCCGCCTGGTGCAGGAGAGGATGGTCCTCACGGTGGAGCCGGGCATCTACTTCATCAACCACCTGCTGGACCAGGCGCTGGGCAACCCGGCCCAGAGCTGCTTCATCAACAACACCATGCTGGCTCGCTTCCGCGGCTTCGGAGGGGTCAGTGCGCCGGAAACAGATTGTTTTTGATCCATTGGTTTTAGGGGGTAGTAAAAATGGATCAGGTGTTCAACAGGAGAGACCAATAAAGAAATCAATCCCTGTGATAGATACAAAAAGAGGAAGTGTGCAGCAGAAATGTTACAGAATTAAAAAGCCTTTAAACGTTTCCTCTTCTGGGCCTGACCTCTGTGACCCCGCTGTGTTCAGGTGCGTATCGAGGACGACATCGCGGTGACAGCCAACGGCGTCGAGCTGCTGACCTGCGTC
Source organism: Eleginops maclovinus (assembly GCF_036324505.1). Classification (NCBI taxonomy): domain Eukaryota; kingdom Metazoa; phylum Chordata; class Actinopteri; order Perciformes; family Eleginopidae; genus Eleginops; species Eleginops maclovinus. Next base: position 7,592,555 of record NC_086352.1, on the reverse strand, counting down.
CCCCGCACCGTGGAGGAGATCGAGGCGTACATGGCCGACTCCACAAAGACCTTCAGCCCCGTCGTCAGCAGCCAGAAAGTGTAAAGAGAAGTCATGATTTCCTGCAGAAAAACCAGCATCTTCTTGAGTTAAAATGAAGTAATTACTCTCTCATTTCTCACGTATTCAACAATCAGTATTTTGTACGAAGCATTATAAGCATGTTGTGATAATGAAATATAAACAGTATTTTTTTTATAAGCTTTCCTAAATCGCTAAAGGGACGACTCCACCTGATACATTGAAGTGCTCAGTTCAGTTCTTCATTTTTATTCTTGTATGTTTCTCTTTGTAAGCGCTCACAAAATGCTGTGGAATCAATTTGAATAAACATTTGATTTGCAGAAGAGTGTTTTTGTTTATTAAGATGGTACTTTGTGTGCTTTTTCCCAGTATTGTATGACATTTATTTTCAGTACAAGGGACCACAGTCTTAGTGTGAACCAGATGAGTCCTCTTATCTTATTAACACATCAAACTTGGAGTACCAGAGTCGGACTCGAGTGCCGATTTTTCTCGGACTCGGCTCGTACTCGCACAGTGATGGACTTGGACTCAAACTCGGTCTCTTGAATTCTCACAAGGAATCCGAGTCGAACTCAGCAACTGATGGACTCAGACTTGAACTCTGACGTTTAGACTTGGACTCAAGCTAGTTTTGTCTCAAGTCCAGATGTTCTCTGCCCCAGGCGTGTGCAGCTGCAAGGCGAGTTCCCTTACCGTGCGTGACTCGGACTCTCCTTTGTTGACTCCGACTTGGACTAGGACTCGGAGTCGAGCACACATGACAATGACTCGGCTCTTACTCTTCCTAGGTGACTCGGACTTGAGCAAGTTTTGTCTCGCGTCCAGATGTACTCTACCCCAGGCCTGTGCAGCTGGGATGCGAGTTCCCTTACTGTGCACTTCTTGGACTCTTCATAGGGGACTAGGACTAGGACTCAGACTCGAGCACAGGTGACAATGACTCGGACAGGGACTCTTCCTAGGTGACTCGGACTCGAAAAGTGGCGACTCGAGAATCGATGACTTGACTACAGCACTGAAACACAGGCATTGAACTGTAACCCCCTGAAATGAATTTGGTGTGAGGACGCCTTTGTCCTCAATTCAAGAATCGTTTTATTTGTTGGTTCCTCACATGGCAGTTATTACAAAACAAAACATGTACACTTAACACACATTTTATAGCACATGGTGGGAAGGAGCAGGGACAAGAAACTCCATGAAAGTAAAATAAGAAAGCATATTCTGTCACAGTGGCGTACAAATACCAGAAACACAACACCAGAACAAGAACTGCCCAGGGAACTGATTCTGTACAATGACAATAACGTCAGTAGTGTGTGAAACGTGTCCTTGGTTATAATACCTCATACTTTATGTTATGGATTAAGTCTCATTAGCTCATAGTGTGGAAGCTTCTGAACAGAATCAATAGTTTTTAATTAAGAAAAGATCATAAAAATATGAGTGAAAAATAGAAGGTGAAATAAAATCCAATTTAAAAGACAACGTCCGACTCGTCATGTGAGTAACACAGTTGATCTGGAGTCACATGCGCACTGGAAATGGAAGTGATTGAACTAAATCAATAGTTTTCAATAAAAGAAATCTTAGTTTTTTATATAAAATAGGAAGTTGAAGGTGTACTTTAATCAGAAAACAAATAAAGAGGTGTTTTTTTCTCATGCTGCATTGATTTCAAGTCGATAGGTCACGTGACATAGAAGCTTTAAACACAAAAGAATGTGTACTGACTCTGTATCTAATAAAAACAGAGGACTGGCCCGAGGGAATAATACAATGCTGCATTGATTTGGACTCATCAACAAGAAGAGAGTTTGTAATTAAAAGTAGAAGCATTTTCTTTAAGTAAGTCATGATGTTACGCTCCCTACTAATGTAGGGGGTGAAAGGGAAGTAACAAAATACAAGATAATCGGATGAATGACTTATAAAATATTGTGAGGTGTCTCTAGCCAAGTAACAAAAACAAACTAAGGCACAGGAACACTAACAAGGGTTGGGAGCACCTGAGGGAGAGGCTGCACCTGAGGGAGACAATCTGGGGAGAGAGAGACACCACGGTTCCAGTTCAGCAGTATGTTGTCTCAGTGATGTCTCTGGACTGCAGACTCTGAACTGTTGCACAATTCAGTCCATTGTTCAGGGGGTTATGTGCTACTGTGTGGGAAAGTGTGAAAGATATTTTTCTTTTAAATGCTTGAGTTAAATTACCTTTGACTCATTCATTCCCAAATCTACTGAGGCTGATCTCCTCAAAGCTGCTTTTAAAGGATGTAAGCACTTCAATATCTGATCATTTCAAACATAGACATTTTTCCAGAGAGACACGTAGCCGTCTGCCAGACTGACCTTTACTCTGCAGACTGAAAGCAGAAGCTGCTGGCTTTTATTCCTGCTGCAACTTTAATGAATCCCTGTCTGCAGATTGTGGATGTCCTTTGCAACCTGAGACACAGTGCTCCTGATACTTGTGTACGCTGCTTCCTTTGTGCAGTTAGATTGTGCAGAATTGAGTCGCACAACCCTGAACTTTTAGGGTGAATGTCTGAAGTTTATGTGTCTTTAATACCGTGTGTGTGTGTGTGTGTGTGTGTGTGTGTGTGTGTGTGTGTGTGTGTGTGTGTGTGTGTGTGTGTTAGTACAGGAGTAAAATAGTGGTTTGTAGTTGTAATCTCTGTTATTGCATTTAGTCGCTATTGTCCTTCTGCAGACACCGTACCTGAATGTAGGGGTCAACAGAGGTCAGACCCCCCCCCGGGTTGTTCTAGTTGTGTTGATATGATTGCCATGCAAGTGTAATGTTGCATCATTAATAAAATGGTTATTAAATCAAGTTGCAAGTTAAACATGGACTCGTGAGCATCACAAAGTAGTGCAAAATATTCGCAAAATGTTTATAGTATAAGTAATTACTTTTATATATATAAATATATCTATATATTTAGTTTAGACATCAGTACGTCTAAGACAGGGGTGTCCAAACTACGGCCAAATGCGGCCCGGGGTCCATTTTGAATCGGCCTTCAGCAAATTCAGAAAGTATAATGGAATATGGCCCACACACGTCTTATATTGTACTTTCATTCACGGCTCTATAAACCCACCTCTCTAATACCAAATATGTTCTAACAAATCTTAGTTCCAAGCAGCTTGAAATATACCCTTCACATTTCCTCCTATAATGAGCACGCTGAGGCTCCTGTTTAAAGGGATGAGTGTAATAAATAAATAAAGCTCATAAAATGTACCTACATATCATTGATTTGGCTAACTTATAACTCAACCTATGAGGCGATATACCTCAGCTCTAGTGAGTGGCCCAGCTCTTCGTATGTTTTCCTGTATGTGGCCCTCAGTGAAAAGTTTGGACACCCTGGTCTAAGATATGAGATGTTATTACTATGGCTCCATCCTGTGGTGGTAAAAGGAATGACAGTCTAGTAGACACAAACCATCTTCAAACACAATCTCTATAACGTTCATCCTTTAAAAGAAGCGGCGTTTTGTAATGAAATAAATAAAAAGTAACACTCAATATGAGACCGCTTGATCCTGACGGTCTTAAATATGAATTCAAGCAGAGTCAGATCAATTTAGAAATCACACCACGCTGTAAAGTGTACAAATAATTAGTACTTAGTTTATTTCAGAAGAGCAATCCTTGTGAAGGCGGTTGAACACATGTAAAATGAGGCACAAACAGAAGTTTAATTAGCCACTGAATACTGAAACACGTCTTGTATTTTAGTTCTAAAATCAAGAATCTTTTCTAGTTTTCTACCTTTAGAGATCCAATTAACGGTAATACTTGAGTCATGCTGAGTTTAGACATGAATACACATACAGTACTTCTGGATCAGAGGTCAGTTATAGTGCATGGAGGGAAATGATTGCATTTAACACATAAAAAACACTTGAGAGGTACGGTGTGCAGGCTGTATCTGAAACTGATGTCACCTCATATTCGCCTCACCAGATCAATAGCTGTGAAATACTGTCATCTGTCCAGTCAAATATGAATAATATGCAACCTATTTATCACGGGTGATCTATCGTACACTTGGGGAATGATCATCTCCCACAGAAAATGTATTTATACACATGCGCTTTGTTTAATTTCTCCAAAAATACGCTGCAGGTGGAATAACTAAACCTGGTTCTGAGGCTGTGATTGGTGGAGAGGAAGGGAAGGTTCATCCCTACAGCCTATGAGGGGTCACCAGGGGCCGATAAAGCACTCGTCTCCATGGGGAGCAACTCAAATAAATAACCAAAGAGGGGCTTGTTCTCTTCAGTTGCTGGGAGGACCTCTATCATTCACTCTGTCATACATACATATGTACACGGTTATTACACAGGCTGCAGTTACACCTCGCCGCCTCCGGGGGGACAATAGTGGTTTGCCTCTTCTCCGGTGTCAGGAATCTGTGCCACAGAGATAAGTTCTGGATAAAGGAAACAGCATCAGCACCAAGGAGGATGCATATCTGTGTCACTGTCACTGTCTTCAGAAAATAAAGTACTGTTTTTATAATTGCTGGTTATTTTTAATGCACATATTTTTAGAAAATTGCATTTTTCCCCCTCTCAAATATGAAGATGTTCAGGTTTTCTCTGCTTTACATTATATTAAAGTAATCTCTTTGGGTTTTAGACTTTAAAAAAACAGGGATGGGAGATTTTTCCAATTGTTCCTGACATTTTAAAGACTACAATTGATAAATGATTTGATATGAAAATAATCTTCAGCTGCAGGCCTGGTTACAAATCTTTGGTCAAGGTGTCAAATAGTTGAAATAGGCATCGACTTCATGTGACATAAGTCCATAAATCTGAAGTAGTATAAAAGATATTAGCACATATACTTTCTAAATATCGTCCACTTTAAACAGTTTACAGGCGCTCTCCTCTTCATACTGAGTAATCCACAGCAGCTGTCGTTGATAGAAGTTGGCTGCAAACTTCTGGAAACGGATTCTCTTTGTGGTTAAAATCCATTTAAGAAGTGTCTTGTATGTTCCTCTGTCTGCTGTTATCTCTCTCCCGTCTCCAGGGAGTAGATTCCTGTCCTCCACCCAGCTCCTCCCACAGTCCCTTCTTCAGTTTCCATCCCTGGCAGTCAAAACAAGAGTCCATTGAAGCCAGGGTCCGGCGGGCCCCCTCCCCCTCGGCCCCGGGTCAGAGTCCCTGCAGCGGGTAGTGAGTCCGGCCCCATCATGGAGCAGGCGGAGGTGGGGGGTAGGGGGAGGGTTGGGGCGGTGGGGGGAAGGGGGTTAGCTGCGGCCCCGCTGGACGGACTGTCTGTGGGCACCTCGGGAACAGGACGCGCAGCAGGTGGTTTTGTAGTAATCGTAGACGCAGAGCCGAGCCTGGACCACCACGTTACAGTTGAAGTACTTATCTCTGCAGTTCTCATCTGAAGCCGAGGGAAGAGCAACACATGATACATCATTAAACCATATTTACAGAACTGGACCTGTGGTGGAAAGTATTATATTTCACTAACATTTTGAGCTTGAGAGTTACAAACGTTTAGAGCTCCCAGCTGCTGCTCGGACTTCTACTGACTAACAGTTTGGGTTTTCTTAAACGATGAATAGAACTCAGTAATATTTCAGATGGAGAGAGGCTGACCTATGCTGGGCGTGCAGGGCTCGGGGCTGCAGTCCTCCCTCCCCCCAGGCCTCAGGTTCTGGTCGCACGCGTCGTTGGGCAGCGAGTCGTCCGACAGGCAGCGAACCTCCCGCACACGGAAACCCCCCTCACATGTTTTTGAACACTGGAAGAACACGGGTCAGAGACAGCAGTCAGTCACGGGTTCATTAAACCAAAGCATGAAGTCTACTGTTGACACTGCGGTCTACACGGTGTAAATGTTTGGAACCTGTAAAGGCCGGAAAAAAAGGGGTTTGGGAGAGAAATGTATTCATGATTTAATTTAAACTGTAGCTATCATCCCTGAATGTCCCTATAGTGATCAATAAAGGTTAACCTTATCTTATTCTTGTTGAAAATGTACAAAAAGTTCCAGTTTTACAAGTTATTTTGTGTAGGCTTTATCGTTGAAAAAGGTGAGAGGAGTAAAAAGGAAGCTTACCAAATGTTTTTATGAAACAGGCAGCTTTTTTATGACATTCTTAAATGTTACAATAGATGTGATTATTGCTTTCAATATGCAGACATTGAACAAGACACATAATGAAGTCAGGCAAGTAAGTAAAGGTTGTGTCAAAAGAAAAATGGCTAGCAAAAAAGATATTCCCTCGAGATGTTTTATAGACATTCTTGATGATAAAATGGAAAACCAGAAAACATAGGGTCTAAATGACTTCCTCAACAAGATCCTGAAGAAAATGTAGAATATAATTTGCTACATATAAATTACATTCACTTTAATTCCTGATCTGTACGGACATTGTATCTCAACATTTAATCAACCGCCTTAATCAGGAGCAGTGGGGAGTAGATTCATATCCTACTCACAGCGCTCCAGTCCGTGGTGAACCACTTGGCTCCGCAGGCCTTCAGGTTGCAGCTCTGCTGGCTGAGGGGCCGATCCAGAGAGGAGCACTCGTACGGCGGCATGACGGAGAATCCTTCGTCCGACTTTATCAAACACACCACCGCCCTCTGCTGGCTGCCCGGCCCGCACTCTGCAGAGCACTGCGTCACACACACACACACACACACACACACACACACGTAAGTTATGATGACTTCCTCCCTGAGCACCGTGTGGGTTTCCTCTCCCCCTCATACCTGGCTCCAGGGGCCCGTGAACCACTCGATGCGGTTCTCACAGCGGCCGCTGTTGCAGACCTGAGAGTTTGGGGGTCTCTCGGTGCCGCAGCCCTCCAGAGGCAGGCTGCTGATGTGGTTAGTGAGGCAGAGAACCCCTCGAGTCCGAACCCCCATCCCACATTCAGCCGAGCACTGAGGAGAGAAACTCACGCTGTTGATCGAGTACTTTTCTTTAGACGTATCTTACGCATGCAGACAGATCTCTATACGACTGCCTCTGACATGAGAAGTGCATCAACGTCTCATCGACTCTCTGAAACCCACCCTGTTGCCCCACTCGGTGTAGAACCAGCTCTTGGCGCAGGAGCCCATGTCACAGTTTTCCACGTCGACTGGCCTCAAGTTCATGTTGCACTCCTCGTCGGGGACAAAGTCGCCAACGTTGCTGACGCAGTGAACCTCTCGTGACCTCTGACCCAGCCCACACGGCACCGAGCACTGAGGAGACACAGGACGACACACCGTCAGCAGTGTGGAGGGATCGGACTACTCTTCTTATTAAATGCAACTGTGTACCTCTGACAAGGAGATTCTGCTCATGTTTGTTCTAGCTGGGCTTTATTGTTTAGCCTATCAGAGGAAGAGTATCGTGCACTCAAAAGGCTTTATTTATCATAAGCACAATAACTACAGCATATTCGATTTTGGCAATCAGAATCCAAGCTTCAATGCAACATAAAATATACTTAAAGGGTATCAAATAGTGAAAATGGACATAATTGCACAAGTACGCTGCAGGAATAAGAGAACAATATACATTTAAGATAGAATACCAATGTTTGAAGGAGTAGTTTCATCCTTTAGGAGCTTTGAGAGTGAAACAGAACGGTAAAGTTGCTCGCCTTACAGCCAAACTATTGAGCTGCTTTAAGGAATTCTTCAATCAAAAAATGATCTTTTTATATCATTCCTCATCTTGTGAAGGTTATATTCTTTAAAAAACGCATGCCTACATCATTCTCTCTCTCCATTTTGTCACACGACCTCTGTGTTTGCTGGAATATTATGGTTTATAGTCGTAGAGGTTTTCCTTTATGACCTGCACAGGATTAAGAGTACTGACGACATCCTCAAATATAAAAAAAGCTTTAGGGTACCCAGGTAGTATTTGTTGCATGCAAATTGGGCTAACGAAATAAATAAGCACAAAAGAAATAAAGGATCAAATATAACCTGTTTAAAATAAAATATATGTATTAGTGGGAGGAAGAAATGCAACAAACTGATGTAAACAATGTTTATGTGTAAGCAGAAGTGATAAGTATATATGATCAGTCAGTAAAAGCATCTCTGCCGCCACTCACCGCGCTCCACTCCGAGCGGATCTGCCACTCGCTGCAGATCTTCAGCTGGCAGCTGCTGGTGATCTCCGGACGCTCTAAGTGTCCGCAGCGGCTCGTGTGCACGTTCAGGGTGCGGTTGGCGTAAATCTGCCGACACAGGACCTGCCGGTGCTGCATGCCAGCGCCGCACGTCTTACTGCACTCCGACCACTCTCCGATATCCCAGCTGCTCAGGAGCAAACACACACAGTCATTATTAGATAACATTAGTGTAGAGAACGTGCTCTTTGAGTAGGGATTGAATCAGTATTCAGGGGTGTGCATGAGTGTGTGGGAGAGTGTGTTTCCTCACAAGGCGGGGCAGGGCTGCAGGTTGCAGGCCTCTTCCTGGGGAGAGGGTTTGCTGCTGCTGTCACACAGAGACTCTGACACCTGGCCCTGGTTCAGTCGGGACACACAGTGGAAGATGGAGTATCTGAATCCTGAAATGCACACAGAAATGCTCAGTTTAAGCACTGAATACTACATCTGTTTTAATAGAAAAAGGAGTGGCAGGATTTCCTAAGTTTGGAAGTGGTTCTTCCAACTCTGGTGTGTTCATTAAGTTGGGAACAATAAACACACAATGAATGAAGCATGTTGTGTTTGATTTTCCCGATTATTCTGACACAACTTGAAGGAAGCACTAAAGCCAAACGTTGAAATGTTACAAAGGTGAATCATAACGCACATTTCCCATTACTTAGATGCCCTTTAAATGTTACTGGTTCTTCCTTGGACCTTGCTATACCCTTCCTCCAGTTAATGGTTGTGAGAAAGGGAGGAAATAAACTGACCCTTCCCACAGGAGGCGCTGCACTCTGTAGTTCCCGCCATCTTCCAGTTGTACTCTCTGGTGCGTCTGGGCGGCTGCACGGCAGGAACCTGATTATCGGGGAGGCGAGGCGGCTCCCGACCCCCCCCTGCTGGATTGTAGTTTTCCTGGTGAGTGTTGCTGTGATGGTTGGATCCTCCCTGACCATTCACAGCGTTCCCTGAGACACAGACACATGGGTTATGAGAAGATGCATGAAGATGAAGAGGAGCTGGAAAAGATGGATTTGTGCAGGGCTGCATGTAATATGTACTGAGCAGTCAGACAAGGCTATGATAATATACAGTTAGCAGGGGGTACAACATTAGTCTCATTCACCTTCTGGTCTGTGGTTGGGTTGCTGAGGGCCAGTTGGTTTCTCAGGGAGAGTGAACTCATAGTGAATACCAGGGTTTGGCTGCTGGAAGATCATCTGAGGCAAAGAAGACCAAATATAAAATGATATCTGCTCTGAAAAGTGATCATACAATCACAAATCTTAGTTTCCTAGGTCCAACTAAATTAAAATAAAGAGAATCATGCAAAACAACAACTAAATCCTGTGTTTTTTAAAGTAGTTCTATTAAGTTTATTAAAAAATTAGTTATCCAGCATGAAAACAGCTTTAAAAAAAGGACAAATCAAAGACCAAAACAACCTCAGCTAATCATCTAAGAGGCAGCAGTTTTTCCCGGGTGACAAAAGCTTTATTGTTTTTAAAAAGTGCCTTCTTCTGTTTTCATATGTTGAGATTTGTTCTGAGCATCACAAGCATCCCTCTTTTTCTTTATTTATTACACCCAAGTAGCTGTACCCAGGCTGGGGAAGAAACTGTGAAAGAAATAGTGCACCACAAAGCAAAAAGCAAGTGAAGAGTCTGTTGAATTAGCTCCTCTTTGGCAGACTAACCACTGCTGGAGGATGGAAAATGCTCGGGAAAGTCCCAACTATAACCCAGTTTGTAAGTCTGCTAATGCCTAACCTTCATCAGCGACAGATAGTGACATTCATTTAAGCTTGTGAGGGTAAATATAGGCACTATTCAAAGTTTCGGGAGGTCTGAGTTGATGTTTTTACTTACATAAACGTCCAGGATCTCGTTTGTCGGCCCTTCGGCGAGGAAGGACTCCCCGGCGGTGCTTCTGATTTCGTTGGGGCGGCGGTAGGTGAACATGGTGCCCGCTCCCTCGTACTTCCCTGGCCGGTCGATCGCCCAGTTTCCATTAATGATGGATCGCCCCGATCGGCTTCGGAGAGCTGGAAGAGAGAGAGAAACCACACCACCGACAGCCCTGAGCTCTAATGAACAGGAAAATACCCACTCAGCCATTTCCACATAATTATCGTTTAGCATAAAACCATCGATGAGCAAAGCCTCGACACGGCCATTCTGCACCTAAATTAGTAATACCAGCTAACAGAATAAATGCTCGCTCGTCCACTCTCAAAGAAATGTCCTGCTGGCAAATCTTTCATGCAAATCCTGAAACAAAATCTCCTTCAAACTTTTTCCACTGATTTAATGGATTAGGGACAAGACGCCATTAGAAGAGCATTAGCAGAGTAACTTTAGACAGGCTTTTAAAGAAGTGTTTGGACAACTCAGAGCACATTAAAGATGCAAAGTGGAGAACAGAGGCCTATTGAGGGGAGGAAACACTGCTGCTAGAGAACTGCCATGTGTCTTAGTAAACCTACAGTCATTAAAGGAAATAAAAACGATTCTCAAAGGGGAATTTCTGCAAAATAACATCCTTTCTATTTCATCCACAAAGAAATGAGCAGTTTTTATGTTGTGAAAGTGAAATATCTTGCAAGATTTTATGCTTTTTTTGTCTGAAATCAAGTTTATAGTGCAGTAGTTTAATGTAAAAGCTCTTTATTTATGACATCTTCCTCTTCCTTCACATCACTTATGGATCACTGCAAATAGTGAAGGATCTCCTCCGACAGTGGGTTTCACTCTTTTCTGGTCTGGAAGTGTTCATTTACACAAATCAACAACTTTTTGGACCAAATCTACTTAAATCATCAGGGTTTTAATCAGGATTTTAATCAATTCTTACTACTTTATGTGTCAGTGTTGCAGAATGAATATCAATGCATGTGCAGATGTAGGCGTACGTGTGTGTGGCTGTGCATAAACGGTCATATCAGATTAAAGAAAACTGAGCGTACGGATGTAGTTTGTGTTTAATTGTCTTGTCCTTTCTTTTACAGAGTGGTGACATTTGAAGCTAGGTGGAGCTTGAGGGGTAAAATCGTCTAACAAAAGCGTGTGAATGCACTTTCTTCGAGATAAGGGGGTGTCGGGTCTGTTCCCCTCTTCCTCCGAACCCCCTGCTGTGTCGGGGCATGGCTCCCATTAAACATTATCTGACATTACAGCCGTCACGTGTCCTGGCGTTGCACCCGAGAAATGACGGCTATTATCTGTGTAGTGTTTTTTTTATCTGGGGCTTCAATGAAAGTCTGTAGTGGGGGGGTAAAATAGGCTGCATGCCGGAGAAATCTTGGAAAACTGACATCGCCCCCTGCTGCTTTTTATCAGAGCAAATTCAATGTATTCACAAGCTGCTGCTGCTGCTGCACAATCGAATCACACTCCTTATCATTCATATTCCTACCATGACCTTCCGTTTACTTTGTTATTTCCATGGTGTAATACATGTGGTGTGTAACATGCAGTGTTCAACACGTGTTCTGAGCAGAACTCTGAAGCGGTGCCTGGATGGAAACTGTCACTTTCTATTAGCCTCGACAAAAACGCAGAGCGACTGAGATAAGTCTTTCTGATTCCCATTACTCACTGCTGAGACTGCTCGGCAACAGGGAGTAAAACGACGTGTTCTCACATTGACTTTTACTCTCCGTGCTTTTGTTAGAAATGATTTAAACACACTAACATGCGAGTGAGGAAGACTAACACAGAGAGCAAGGAGATGACTAGATCCTGGATGAATTATTCCAAATTGCAGTTCACTTACCTAACTTACAAGGAATGGATTATAGTCTGAATGTAAAATATATGCAACATTGATACTTCACATTTAAATCCTGACCTTATCACTCCCTCAGAAGAAGCTCAGCACAGCAGGGGGTAGGACGACGGAGACAAAACTCACATAGGAGGGCTTTTTATAATTGTACAGGAACAGAAGCAGTTATTTGTAGGATCTATTTCCCCAGAAAACAGAAAACCACTGAAAAGAAAGTGGGCACACGTTGATGGGAGCCGTTCGGCAAAAAGAGGACTCATTCCTACTGTATCTGAAACGGCTCCAAATAATAAGATCTGTGGATTATCTAGAGTAAACATGTCAGGATTCCTGGAAAGAGACAGAGTTTTTCTAATTATATTCCTTTGGCGCTTTGTGCACCTCAAGCTTAGTGCCAACAAGTTTGCATGATTAGTTTGAGGAAAGGCAGAACTCTGTAAGGCTGATACCGCCATCTGTCTGCAACGACAGAGTTTGATATACTGTGTAGGAGCCTATATTTATTAATCATTTACAGCATGAGATTGTGTTTTCATTTATTAATCGTAAGCGTGTGACTCTTGCAGGTCGGGTTTGCAACTTAAAGGAGACGTGCTGCAGCCTAAAGGTGTGGCTGACAGAAGCGAGACGTCTTGGTTCCTTATTTTGGGCATAAAATACACGTTCATTCAGGAAAGAGTTTAGTTAACTAACTCTATTGAGTAAACAGGAATCTTTTCTGTATTGGCATTGGCACTGAATTCTGCAGTATTAATGCAATACAAGTGTTTTCCCCACCTAGGTAGTTCCTGCTCTTCAGCATTTCCGTCACGTTGATCTTGGTGGCCCCCTCTGGGATCTCCACTATCTTGTGGTAGCCGATTTTAGTTAAACTGTGTTTGAAGACTCCAGAGACCAGCCTGCAGGTTGTGTTGTCTCCTCCGCACACGCCGCACTTGTCCATCACCTTCCCTGATCCCAGATAGTCATCGCAGCCGAGCCCCTGTGGCACAGAGGAGAAGCGTTTAGAGGAGGAAATCATGAAAACATTATGCACAATAACATGTTTCAGATTACTGAGAGAGGTCAAATAAAAAGAGCTCATTAGGTGTAAAATACTACATTAAGAAAGCCAAGCCACCTGCAACTACTCACACTGCAATGATACAATAACTAATTAGCAGGAGTTACTTTCCAGAAGGCATCGTTTTGATGTGACAGAGCTTGAATTGTTTCAAGGATTTATTTCTAAATCTCCGCAGGGTGTGAGTTTTCTGTGGCGCTAATAAATGACAGGAAACCTGGGCGCTGTAAAAATAGAACGGTTAACCTCAGCAGTCCATAAATTCACACTAACCAGCAGGAGAAGCAGCTCAACGTGCAAACAGGTGGAGGAGCTGGACCCAACACACACACACACACACACACACACACACACACACACACACACACACACACTGTGGTTATTGCAGTGCCAAGTCCCAACAGTCGCCAATGAGAAAACCAACGGTGGTGGGCATCATCGTGGTGAGGGGGGGTATGCATAATCACACAAAGGCGCTCTGGGATTGGACAGCAGCCGATCTCCAGACATGGCTTCCTGATTGAAGATAACTCATCCCTCTTTCTGTCCTGTCACGTGTATTTCCCTCAACTTTGAGCACAAACGTTAGCACGTATAAAAAGTGTGATACATCCATGCAGAGGTGGGATTCTGTGCAGGATTTTTTGGCTTTTGCAGGTTGTCCAACAATTGGGTTGATGTTTGGCTCTTCACTCAACATGTCAAAGTGTCCTTGGGAAGGAAGCTCAAAACTCAAATTGCTCCCGATGGCAAACAGTGTGTGAACGGGCAGCTGGAGCCTTGGGAGCCACTGCCTCTGTATGAATATGTGTGTGTAGAAAATCAACGACGTAAAACTGTGATGTCATGACCCAGCACCAGTTGGACTCTGGGCGGTGGAAACACAACTTGGGCTAAAAAGAAGAACCAGTTCAGAACCAGAATAGCATTAGCACGGAGCTAGAAGTGGAACTGGTTTGGTGGAAAAGGGGCATATGTAAAAGCACTTTTAGATGTTGCAAAGAGTAGATCATTGTTGGGCTGCTGAGCTTTATATGAAGCCGTCTGGTACCAAAACCACCTCTCAAGATGAAGGAAATAAAGACATTTACTGGAGTTTATAATAACAAGTACTGTCACAGTAAAGGGATTTTAAGCTTTGACACAAAACAAGTTGAAAATGTCACTCCTTGATGCCATTTTCTATACTTGACCCAACATTCAGAGCATATATATCATTTTAAAGACATATAACTGTTGGAGAGAAGAGACGACAGAAAGCGCAGCTGGTACGAGAGTAAGGAGAAACAGGTTGAAATATGCAGTTCCAATATTTATCGAAATGATATGTGTCTACTCATTAAAAGATGGTGATCTGCCTGGGTTTATGGCTGCAAATTGGCTACAAGTCAGTGGAAATATGGATAAAGGGAAGGACTAAGAGGAGGAGGAAGGTAGAGTCGAGAGATGTAGAGCAGGAGACATGGAGGGAGAAATGGTGGCAGTTGCATGAAAACCTCAAGGAGAGTCTGGCAGCTCACTGTGTTCGGGGCCAAAACACCACCTGAGCCAAAACCAACATGCAGTGCCTCCATCACCACAGGAAATAAATGATGAGAGAAAAGAAAAGCAAACTAAGAAAGCTGGAAAAAAATGAAATAAAACTGCCAAACGTTCCTGTGGTCAGCATGGGGCCGGATAACGCCCGGATCAAAATCACTCATCATAACACGATAACATCCAAGAGGAGAGTCATGACCTCACCTCACTGAATTTAAAGCAACACTAAATACTACAGGCCAGCCATAACTGAAGATGAAATGCACGGTAAAACACAGACATTTCGCAGGCTACATTAAGTCAGACGTGGAAAACAAATAAAGACTGACTCGAGGAGGACATTTATCGACAGAACAACCAATAAATATCCTCCTCCTCTTCTCCATTCTCACCGTTAATCCTCTTTAAACCAAAACAACACAATGATAGCAGAGAGGCAGCGTAGCCTGAGAAAGGGAAAAATGTTCCACTCGTAAAAACAGACGCAGTGAGAGGTTATCTGCGGCCGTTTGGACGGGAGCATGTCCGGATTTAAATCACGTTAATGTAGGAGTGGAGAATATAAAAAGGTACCATACCAGAAACCATGTCTCACACACATTGTATAACTGGACAATTCTTCTAGATGTATTAAACTATCAGAAAAGGTTTGTATTTGTTACCTGTGTTATCCATATGAGTTTGTGTTATAAGATGTACTTTTGTTAATCCCAGTGGGGAAATTCAGGAGTTTATGCAGCAACAGATTGAGAAAGATAAACAGTAAAGATTCACACAAGGATAAAAATAATAATACAAATACATCTAAAAATGATTTACAGTAACGGTTTTAAAACTAAAACAATGAAGAATGAAGTTTCATTTGATGTTCATTTTATTATCTTTGCTTGTTATCGACTGTTTTTAAAAGCCATTTTCTAATGTCTGCACTATTCCTCAATGCTCTTAATGTCTTTCAGTTTTGTAAAGCACTTTGAGTTGCCTTGTGTTGAAAGGTGCTATAGAAATAAACTTGCCTTGCAGCTGAGCTTAACTCTTTAAAGAACTTGATGAAAACCTTTATGTAATATCTTTATTCGGACATTTACATTTGCTACAGCAACAACAGAGCCAGCTTTAAAAAAAGCATGCATTAAAATGTTAAGGAGGAAAAATAGGAAATAAAAAAGAGATTTGTTTGGTTATCTTCCTTTCATGACATAGTCAGTTCAGAGCTGTAAATCCCATCTGTAAACTAGGCTAAACTGGTTATTTACTTCAGGTAAAACCTGATTGTAGATACTGTAGATGCACACGTTGACATATGGGAAGACGACAAACTGAAATGAAAATGCGTGTGAATAGATGAAGCCACACTGTATGAGTGCCAAAGAACATCTGTCATTTGATAGATATAGATAACAATCATCATCATTGTTGTGTTACTTCTGTTTAAATCTGTATAATGGAATCTGTTTATTCGTGTCGTCTTGAAAATGCAATATAAAGTTGGTCACTAAAAAAGGAGCGGAGAATCAGAAGGGAATTGTTTAACCATGCAAAAGAAATTTGAGCGTGGATTAAAAACACAGCCAGGGTTTTTGATCTATTTACATCAGAATAGCAAGATGTTTTACTCCTACAAAGCAGGACTGAGTTTAATGCACCTTAAAATCCCTGTCCCCTAAACTTCCACATCTGCCCTCCAGGGTGTCCTCAAATGTGGCATCCCCAACCCTAACCCTAGCTATGTGCACCACCATGCTGAGGCGGTGGAAAGACAATTGATTGAAAGCCTCCTGCAGAGCCGCCCTCGCCTCTGTCCCCTTGTTGGCAGTCGGGATCTCCAAGAGGGTCCTGTTCCCTTTTAATCAGCAGACAATTACACGACACAAACCACACATTCGCCACAAACATCCACAGATCAATAGGCCAGTGCAAACAGATCTGACAATAACCCTGAGTGTTCACTGTGAACCCATCAAAACCAAGTGTCGTTGGTGTCATCAAAAAAATGAACGCGGCAATACAGCCTGGCCAACTTTTTCCAGAAGTCTCACGGTGGATGATGAACGAGGAGGCAGATTTGGAGTCTAGTTTCTTCCCTCTCTCTCAGACCACGTCGAAGCTTTTTTAACCTTCTCTCTGTGGGTGGCTTGTGCCATCTGGGTGGGGAGATTCTCCATGTTTTCAGTGGATTAAAACAGGATTTCTAAAACCCACCTTCATATGGAAACGGTTACATGTGTCAGGACGCTTGAATCGACTCAACAACGTCATGTTAAAGTAAATCCTGATGCTGTGGTCCCAGGAGATGCTCATCATATTGCAAAGTTTGTGTAACAGATTGAACTCTAACAGCCAAAGGCACATGTCACTTGAGGTTTATACTTTCCCGGAAAAGCAAGACGCTTAGGATTAGACACAGACGTTGTGAGAGGTGAGTTTTGTTATTGAGTTCATATAGATTAGAGATGGCAGCACAGCGTTTGAATATTGAAAATAACCTAGCCCAGAGACTCTAAAGCTAAACCTTGGGGTCAACGTTAAGGTTGCTTACCACCATGTGAACTTTGACATGTAGGATAGATGTTAGTCAGTCGAATAGAAATCATTTCTGGGGTCATGTGAATTTTGGGACCTTCAAAATAAAAGGACCCTTCCTTCACTTTTGCTTAGCCTCCTTAATCCACGGCTCTGTTTAAGGACAATTGGAAACTAGCTTTAAACACAACATTGACATTCACACATTGAGTGGACACTGAACGAGGTAAAGATGTATTATTTTCTACAGCAGCTCCTGAGGGACATATATATATATAAGCTGCTCAAGTTTCCACAATGTTTTCCAGTCTTTTATTCCAGGTTGTTTGGGGTTTATTTTTGCTGTAAATAGCTGTTTGCTGCTGCTCGAAACAATGTGAGAGAGTCAATGTGAACCAAATCATTAAAGTTGCTGGTGGTAAAACCAACACAACGAGCTAAAAGACATCAAAACACACGGTGAAGACGAGGGGAAGCCCAGAGTTTGGGATAATTCTCAGTGTTCGGCAACATCTTTCCTATTAAAAGCAGGCATTTGATCAGGTGTATAGAACTATTGCTTTAAAGAAGGTAAAGCAAAAAGCACAATGAGTTTGATGGTTATGTGTACTGACATAATGTGATTAAAGCGTTGTAAATATCCCATGGTTTTGACTTTAACAGTTTCTAGCAGATGGATCTTTAAAAAGGCCTCGTGATTTATTCCAAGTTTTATATTGTAGCTCATAATTAAGTGATGATTTGTACAGGCCTGTGGATCTGTCTGTTCGCACATAATTGTAAAAATGACTCCCATGAAGATTTAGAGGCTTGGAATAACTGCTTACACAACTATCAGAGAGTTGTGGCAAATTTCAGGCATTGGTATCATTCCTTAACAGTAAACATGCACACAGTCAATATGTTTCATTTGCACTCGGACACTAAATCTCTCCCGGACAGCTGTGGCAATACGTTACAGACGCCTTGAAATAATCGTGCTTTTATCCATGTAGGAGGCCTGGTTTGTGGCTCCGAACTAGGACTGCAAATGTGAAATGCTCACGATGATATCATGATTAAATCTACAGCAGTGGTGCACGCAACAAGGAGGCCTTTCACTCGTTTCTACGGTGGAAAATTGAGTTTGAGATGAGGCGGTAAACAAGCTAGTCGTGCAGTGGTTCAAACCTTTTGTGAAGCAAACATAGTTACAGTGGTGGCTCTTCAGGTACATTAACATTAGATTTGATGCTTAAATTTAAATGGGATTCTTGTTTCAGTACGTAAGGGTCTACTGGAGTCAGCTGTGTTTAGCGAGCTCAGACAGAATAATCTGCGACTGACGGACACATCGAGCTCAAGGCTGACAGATGGACTCCAGCAGATGCTAATGCTCAAAGCTACACACTGCAGCATCAAACTGAAGTCATATGTGTACCAGCGAATACAGAAGTTATGAACAGTAGTACTTTGTCCTCTATCTCTGCAATATAAACACTGATTCATTTTCCTTTAGGTTCAACATAACTTCAATTAGTGTGGTTGAACAGTAAATACAGTGGGGCAAAAAAGTATTTAGTCAGCCACCAATTGTGCAAGTTCTCCCATTTAAAAAGATGAGAGAGGCCTGTCATTTTCATCATAGGTATACTTCAACTATGAGAGACAGAATGCGGGAAACAATCCAGAAAATCACATTGTCGGATTTTTAAAGAATTTATTTCAAATTATTGTGGAAAATAAGTATTTGGTCAATAACAAAAGTTCATCTCAATACTTTGTTATATACCCTTTGTTGGCAACGACAGAGGTCAAACGTTTTCTGTAAGTCTTCACAAGGTTTTCACACTGTTGCTGGTATTTTGGCCCATTCCTCCATGCAGATCTCCTCTAAAGCAGTGATGTTTTGGGGCTGTCGCTGGGCAACACGGACTTTCAACTCCCTCCAAAGATTTTCTATGGGGTTGAGATCTGGAGACTGGCTAGGCCACTCCAGGACCTTGAAATGCTTCTTACGAAGCCACTCCTTCGTTGCCTTGGCGGTGTGTTTGGGATCATTGTCATGCTGAAAGACCCAGCCACGCTTCATCTTCAGTGCCCTTGCTGATGGAAGGAGGTTTTCACTCAAAATCTCACGATACATGGCCCCATTCATTCTTTCCTTTACACGGATCAGTCGTCCTGGTCCCTTTGCAGAAAAACAGCCCCAAAGCATGATATTTCCACCCCCATGCTTCACAGTAGGTATGGTGTTCTTTGGATGCAACTCTGCATTCTTTCTCCTCCAAACACGACGAGTTGAGTTTTTACCAAAAAGTTCTATTTTGGTTTCATCTGACCATATGACATTCTCCCAATCCTCTTCTGGATCATCCAAATGCCCTCTAGCAAACTTCAGACGGGCCTGGACATGTACTGGCTTAAGCAGGGGGACACGTCTGGAACTGCAGGATTTAAGTCCCTGGCGGCGTAGTGTGTTACTGATGGTAGCCTCTGTTACTTTGGTCCCAGCTCTCTGCAGGTCATTCACTAGGTCCCCCCGTGTGGTTCTGGGATTTTTGCTCACCGTTCTTGTGATCATTTTGACCCCACGGGGTGAGATCTTGCGTGGAGCCCCAGATCGAGGGAGATTAGCAGTGGTCTTGTATGTCTTCCATTTTCTAATAATTGCTCCCACAGTTGATTTCTTCACACCAAGCTGCTTACCTATTGCAGATTCAGTTTTCCCAGCCTGGTGCAGGTCTACAATTTTGTCTCTGGTCTCCTTTGACAGCTCTTTGGTCTTGGCCATAGTGGAGTTTGGAGTATGACTGTTTGAGGTTGTGGACAGGTGTCTTTTATACTGATAACGAGTTCAAAAAGGTGCCATTAATACAGGTAACGAGTGGAGGACAGAGGAGCCTCTTAAAGAAGAAGTTACAGGTCTGTGAGAGCCAGAAATCTTGCTTGTTTGTAGGTGACCAAATACTTATTTTACCGAGGAATTTACCAATTAATTCATTAAAAATCCTACAATGTGATTTCCTGGATTTTATTTTCTCATTCTGTCTCTCATAGTTGAGGTATACCTATGATAAAAATTACAGGCCTCTCTCATCTTTTTAAATGGGAGAACTTGCACAATTGGTGGCTGACTAAATACTTTTTTGCCCCACTGTATGTAGAATGAATGTCAGCTTTTTACATCCTCAAAATAATCTCTCTTGGGCAATAATTCATACTGAATAAAGTGTCACAGTAAATGAGCAGCTATGAGGAAACCGGCAAATGCTTTTTCAAATACGACTTGCTGTCTCTCCTGTTTCCAGAGCAGCATGAGAGGCTTCACAAGGTTCATCATTATAACGTTGCTCTATATGTTCTTTGTAGAAAATGACTAACATTAAGTCTATCTTACTCATCTTTTATGTACACCTAACAGTCTTTGTTGGTACCATATCACCGTGCATTTACTGATGAAAGAGAGGCCCTTTTTTTCAGCATGACAGCACTAGATGTCCTTAACAGTTACTGCTGTAACAGTCGAGCACAGGTGAGTTTAGCAGAGGCTTTTGCACATGAGTAGATGCACGATTCCTTCTGTGCGAAGAAGGAATTGTGTTGTTTGAAAGAAAGAAAATAGTTTCTACATAAAACTGAAACAAGACAGCAAATTATCTTGATTATCTGGACCGTGATTTCCGAATGGGACATCGCTTTTTACATTCTTCCTTACATTTTTACCTTTCTCGTTCCATTTTATTGGAGATAAGTCACATTTAATCCAACTCAAACTCCAACAATGTCAGGAATCACTGAAGCATTAGGAGGGCATTTCCCCTCATTGGCGGTTTCAGGTAAACAATGACCGTTTTAGCTGAGAACCACTCACATGCTACTGGTTCAGTTTCTGCATAAAAGCATTAAAAACACAAGAAGAATTTATGAATAAAAGGATGTTTTCTTAGTCTGGAGATGGTGCAGTGGTTAGGCCCCCTGAGTCCAAATCCACATGAACGTTGGCAGATCCCAGCAGATCCTTCAAACCTCAGTCTGAGCAGTTTTCTTTTACAGCTTTTCCTTCTGAGAGCAAAATGTGAAACAACACTGCTGTCTCCTTCAAAAACGTCTTAAACATGCCATACCAATAAAGCAAATGTACAAATAACTTCCATTACTTTATCCGTCAACAGACATCCGTTCTGGGATATTAGCAAAGCCCCTCATGTTAAACCCGTGGGAATAAAAGCATGCTGTACTCCTAGTGTAAAAAACCCTGGGATGGAGGCAGTGCTGTATTTCAAGAGATATTTATGAGCAGGGGGTCAAAGGGGGGAACGCGTTGGGGATTCATACAGCTCTTCACACGTAGAAAAAGGTTGTAATGTTCTTGGGAAAACGGCCAATGAAGTTATCATGCCTCGGTCAGCTGTGACACACCAGCTCGTCTGGAAATGCAATAAAGCCCTAACTTGGCTTCCAGGTTGAGAATACAGAAGCAAAATCATCCCAACGACGGGGAATTTATAGTGGAAGTGACCTCAGGACACGATGCTGCGTCTGGAAATGACATTGCTGCTGTCTCCTCTCATAGGCATGAGAATCGAATGAGACTGCGAATAAATAAGGGTTAAAAACGTGGTTGGATATAATAATGGTTTGTCAATGCACTCCTTCTCTGTCATATGAAGTCGTGGTTGTCCCGGACATCTGCCCCCCACATGCTGACAGGCTGCTGATCTTTAACGGGGTTTAATGAGTGGGTGAAGGCGACGATGCTTTTACTTCAGTCAGCACTTTGAGCACATCTGTATCTGTTGAATCCACACTGTCATCAAGTCCACGTGTGACATTCTCACTAATAAACACTCTTAATAAGTCCTTTACCCTGATTTACTGTCACATCCTGTGCGCAATTAAGCATTTTAAGTTCACAATGTAAGAGGGATTTACTCTTCTTGAAGATTGCACCGAACTGGATACAGGGTGACTCTATTATCAATATATATTTTCCTATTTAATCTATAGAAGAAATGCATTGAATGACAAAAACAGGGGTCTTAAAACGTGTTTCCCTTATTCTAAAGTCAATAGAGTTTGGGTTAAATGTCTGATCCATGGTCTGTGGTAAACACAAGCTTAAGAGATTTAAATGTTTTGTTCCACAACATAAAATATGTCGGTTGTTAACAAGTTGCTAAATGAGACTACTTACTGTCCTCACGACGAACATTAATCTGCCTTCAGCTTAGTTGTGGTACGGTAAAGTCATGAGGCAGTGTTGTAGTTTGTTTAGCTAGCTTTTAACTTCCTGTGATAGCATTTACAATGAGCTGTAATCGTTAGCTTAACACCAACAAAAGTTACAGAGCTTTAAAGTCCGTCCAAGGGCAAGGAGCACCTCATTTAACCCCTTCTGTTAACTTAGAAACAAAGACTTCCACAAAGAGTCTTTAGGATTCCCAATCTGTCCGAGTGGAAGATGCTCCTGGAGGCGATCAGAGTAAAGGCTAATGTTAGCAGCTCCTTCCTGCTCTTTATTAAAGTTGGATATTTGCTTATTTCTGATATTCGGACGACTTTTCTCCTACACACCATGTCAAAAAGTTGTTTAATGGGTAAACCACAACTGTATGAATTCCCGGTGACTGGCACAGATCAGAATGAACACTTTGCAAAAGGGCAGCAGGTGGAATCAACGCTTTTTATGGGGGGGCTGCAAGGATTTTATTAAATTGTGTGTCCATGCATCAAGGCATCAATTAAAAGGGACTTTTTCTTATATTTTTTTAGTATTGATTGAAAGGTTCAAGGTTAGCTTATTTGTATTGCACATTTTAAGACACAGGGGCAATTCAAAGTGCTTTCATTTAACACATAATTAAAAACTATTAATAAAAGGGATAAGAGAATGGTTGCAGCTAAAGGTGTAATGAATAGGTACGATTATAGGATCTCAGGATAGGCAGCATTGAAAAGAACATTTTTAACCTTGATTTAAAAGAAAGGGGATCCATCTAAAACCAGGGTAAAATAAAGGTTACGGTCAGTTTTGGTATTGAGCATTACATGGTGACCTGCAAAACTGGACACTTGGAAGTTTTGCCTGGGAAATGCATGTTCTGATTTACCATGATGTTAAATATGCCTCCATCACATGCATAATTAGGACACCTTTTCCAAGAGTTTCCTTTCAAAAACAAGTTACCTGAAAACAAGAGGGGTCACCCCCAGTTATGCATGTTCTATGTGGAAGATGTGACTTCTTCGTAGCTCAAACAATGGCAGATTTATTCAGTATGTTCCTTTCCGCTCAGATTTCACTTCTGGCTCTGTCATGGCAGGAACCCTAACTGGAAGACTAACCATGTTTTGTGACCACAGACAGAAACAAAAGCTGTGGTTTTTGGAGAATAATCTCTCAGATTTCCACTTTCCACAACATAGCATTTCATGAAACCAATAGCAACGTGTGTCAAAACAAAATGGGAGCACCGACTAGCTGGAATTATTTACTGAAACGTTGGAAGAGATGATCTGAGGACAAAACAAGTGGTGGTCACGGTTCCATTACATTTGCAGTATGGCCTTCAAAGATCCTTAGTAAAAAGTAAAGCCCCTAATGTTTGGGTAGCACGTTACAATAAGAATGCCCTTATAAAGGGTTTACGAATAGCTTGTCATTTATTTTTTACATTGTGAACACTTAATAAGCTTTTATAAGACAGGAGATAAACAGGGCAACTGTGACCAGTTGCTTGCCAAATAGTGAGCCCATATTTATCTGTACTGCTAAGCCTGATATTGGCTACTTAGCCTAAGAGATGCCAAGAAACATCAAGATGAATGGGGGGTAATCAAGTCACAGATACCCAGGATGCTGTCTGATGAAGAAGAGGAAGGAAGCTAGGGAGCCAATATAAGGCTTAGTCATCTTGCCAAATAGTGAGCCTGTGTCGATGTATGAAATCTATGTTAGAGCTGGTTTATAAATGGTTCTTAATGATTAATAAAGTGTTTACAACCTAATTAATAACCTAATTATAAACCCTTTATGGATCCTTTATAAGGGTAGTCTTATTGTAAAGTGGAATACATGTTTGTGATGAAATAAATTAAGAAGACTAAACCTAGCAGGTTATCAAATCTGCAGGATGAGCATCTGTTGCCGAGTGGTGAAGAGAGTGGTACGCATGAGTGGCGAGACCTTTGATCCCCGACAGTAAAACGAGGCCTTGTCCACACACTGCCCCCCAGCCTTCGTTAAAGGCGGCCATGCTTGTAAAACACTCAGAAATAGCACTGAGCTCGGTGGATGTAAAACCCTTAAAACGCGTAGGGTTTCTCCTAACATCACTCCTCTGATATGGATGCACTGTTCTGGGCTTAATGGTCTCTGTTGGGACTCAATACTAAAAGGTCTGGGGTTTGATTCCCACTGGGAACAACCACAAAAAGACTGGATGACGTTATAGGGAGACATTTCAACAAGTGTCAAATGCTGTCGCTGTTATTTTAACATGAGTTGCACTGACTCTGGTTCTGAGAAACGTTGTGATGCAACCCTAATATATGTTGAGGGTCATCTTTAAACAGCTCTAAAATAAACGTGATTATGAACTGGTTTCCAAGACCCCAGACAAAGGTACGTGCTGTAAAACATGCAGTAAAACAGGGTTAATTAGTATGGAGTTCAACCCATCCGTCCCAAATCTTCCAAAAAGAGTATTTGAAGTTTTGGGAGTTTTACAAGTTTGCTCAGTAAGGTCTGATTGATCAAAAACAAAAGTGTGTCAATGACTTTCTGAGCAATAACTCAAAGTAAATATGTCTTCATCCATGCCTCTTGTAAGTTAAAGGGAAGAGTTTGCATTAATAGAACAAAATATATCAAAAGGAAAATAGATTTTATAAATATCATACTTTTGACCCAAACAGCAGTCAGTTAAAAGTCAAGTCAAAGCTAAATATGACAGTTCTCTTACAAGGGGATGTCAGTATTTATTTTAAACATGTCATGACTTCCATTTAACTCATGAGGAATAAAGTCAAACTAATTACTCTACCACTAACACGCAACCGCTCTTATGAAATAGCTTTTTTATTTGCTCCACAGCCAGATTCCAACATTTTAATGAAATTAATAGCCTTGTAATTTAGGGTCATATAAAGCTGGCTTCCTCATCCAGACCTTGGCACGTCTTGAGTTTGCTTTAAAGACCTGCAGGCACAAAAACAGCCGCCTCATCAATCATCCGCAAACACAGGTGAGCTAAAACCAGCAGAGCCGAGCCACGGGCGGCGACAGGCTAATTCAGGCCTGCCGTCGATCCCTAATAGAGTCCCAGGCACATCTTTATAGTCCCAGGACAGGCCTGGTCCTCCACTAGGAGGGAAATCTAATCCCACAAGTAGTCTGTGAATGCGCTGTGGAAAAATAAACCTCTCAGAGAGCAAATGGAGCCACAGTGAAAACAGACATACTGTAAATACTACCCACTCAGTAGATGGACGGCAGGACCGCAATCACACAGCAAGTTATGGAGTGGCAATATCAAGTGTTGACCACAGGCAGTAAAACGGGTTGTAAATGAGTACTAGGCTTACTTACAGAACATCTAAATCTGTGAAATGTAGATATCTTAGAGGATGGCACTAATCCTAACCCTAACAGCATGTAGAGTACAGTAAAGAAGCATGGGGTAGAAAGTCTGATTTTACCTTCTATCTGTCAATCACAGCTTCTTCACACCAATACTTAAAAGGTTTTCCTGTAGTATATTATAGGTTTTAGTGCAAAGGCTGAAATCCCAAAGTTCCCTCTATTGGACTCTTTTGTTTACTTCCAGAACATAGTGACATCATTATGTAACCATGGCGTTCCTATTAGCTAGCGCTTCAACACATTGTGAGTTAAACGCTAAGGCGACGGGACATCTCTAAACTGTTGACCAATCACAACAGAGCTAATCAATCAGAGCAGACTGGGCTCTGGTTTCAGACAGAGGGTGAAAAGAGGTGCTGCAGTGCAGGCAGTCTGAGAGAAATTAAGAGCTTTTTGAACATTGAAGCATGGAGACATGTCCCAGGAGAGACACTACATACTGATATACACCTGAAAATGACCATAATAGGGCCCCTTTAACTAGATAACCCTAACCACACAAAAACCAAAATATAATCAAATAAATCCAACACAAAAATCTACTATCTGCTCAAATGATTACTTGACATCTTCATACAGTCTAATTATTCTTTGTTCATACATTCTCTTAAACCTAAAGGTATTCATTAGTCCCTTTAAACCATTTAGCTCCTTCTATGTTGCTGAAATGTATTTCCTGGTAGAAATGTTTTGCTCTGTACATAACCAATAAACCTCAATCACCAAAAGCCCAACTATTATTGCACAGAATCTCTCCTCGCAGCATGCACGGCGGGACACCAAACCACTTCCGAAACCCCACTGCAGACCGTCCAAAAGAAACAGTCACACTGAGCAGCGCATCCCGCGGTGCAACGTTTAAAGCCAGAGTGTTAGCATCAATGGGAATCCCCACCTTCTCCCACGTTCCTCCAGGACTCAACAGAGGTGACCCTACCTGTGACCGCGGCTTCCCCTGCACCCGCACGTGGAGGCAGACGAGCAGCAGCAGAGCCAGTCCTGACAGCATTCTCTCATGTGGCCACAGATATGCTCCACCAGGCTTCGACACAAATCCAAAAAGGCTGCCTCCACTTTCCACCGTCGCTCCGAGAATGCCAAAAAAAACCTTTCACTACGGAGCTGATCTCTACGAGCTCCCCCTTGTAAACTGAGCTGGGGGAGGTGCAGCTGGGGGGGACAGGCTTTTTTAGAGGAGGGAGAGTCAGAGGTAGAAAATGAATAGGGAGGCGGGAGGGGAAAGGAGGCAGAGAGGAGAGTGTGGCAGCGACTGCTGACAGGAAGTTGGAAGCAAGAGAGGAAGCTTTGGGAGAACTTTCAATGTGACAAAAAGTAGGAGAGGAAGGAAATACTTGCAAGACTGGACTGGGCAAATTGTGTTATTAAGTTATTGGCAGGTGGGTTAGTCATCTTCCAGGGTGTCAACAAATTGGAAAAGACATTCTCCTTCAAGCTAGATCTGAAGAACAGGAACCAGAACACAGGGGGAAATAATAAAAACAAGTTCCAAGGTTTCCAAAACATCCTGAAGCAGAAATATGTGGATATGAAAAACATATTTCTGTTGTTTCTGCTTACTCTAAAGAAGCAGAAACAACTTAAAAACAATAAGACCCTTTTTCCATCTTTGGACCCCCCCCCCCTCCTCCTACCACTAAATACTTAATAAGAAGCCACGTTGCAGCGCTGCAAGCCAGAGAGACCCGACTCATCATATGGTTTTCCTATTGCACCACCATTGTTTCCACAACATTAAACATTAATTGACTCGGACAAACTGAGGCAGAAAGTGCACTCTTTATCCCCAAAACAGATAGTTGTTTCTTCATCTTCTTACCATTTTATTGGCGGACCGAACAAATCAGGGACATTTTGGCCAGACCTGTTTCTGCCCAACGAGACTTCTGGAAAGAGCTCGAGATAATTGAAAGCGTTCCTGTTTTGAAGTGGCACACAGAGACCACAAAAGGCTGCTGATGCACTGACGGCTGCGTCTCAGATGGAAGAGCACCAGCACTCGTGGGGGGACGCAAGGAGGACAGACAGATGGACGGACGAGATGATACAGTACAGAAAAATAATTGAACTGATATAATAGGAGCGGTGTTTGTAAACTTGGTAAGGTTGATAAACGGTCATGGAAAGATCATTTACTCCTTTCTCAGTTTCGTTAGTGGTCTGAAATGATTTATTATGCAGGAAAGAAAGGAAGAACTTCCTACTCTGAAGGAATGTGTGTTCGGTTTGGTTTCTGGTTAAATGAAATAGTATTTTTTTTTAATAGTAACACAAGGATGAATGACGTACTGTATATCAAACCTTTTTTTTTCCATAATTAAAATACGGCTGAAAACGTTTGAGGATGGGATTTTTGTTGTGGTCGTAACAGTTTGAAACGACCTTCTTGTACCTTGTAAATCTGTTAGTGGCAGTTGCTGTGCTTTTACAGTTAATTTTGCAGTGCTTTCAATACATGACGACTATAATAACA
Organism: Eleginops maclovinus; assembly: GCF_036324505.1. Lineage (NCBI taxonomy): Eukaryota > Metazoa > Chordata > Actinopteri > Perciformes > Eleginopidae > Eleginops > Eleginops maclovinus. The sequence goes on along the minus strand of NC_086352.1, from coordinate 7,564,308 downwards.
TTCAACCATTACATTAATAAGTGTTTGTCATATCTGTCTTTGCATAAGGACAACGTGACTTCAGTAATCACGGTCAAATATCCCCATTAAAAAGCCTTCTGTGAAGCTTGTGATGGTGGATAGAGGATTTAGACGTTCACTAAGGTGAGTAACGAGGCAAATATTTGCTTGGTAATGATATGCATGTTGGCACTTCACTTACTAAATCACGCCCCGCCACATTTCCAAATATTCTTTGAAGCTGTTTTACAAAGTAATTAGAGGCATCGAGAGCAAGGAAGCGTACACCTGCCGCACACCTGCCACACACACACACACACACACACACACACACACACACACACACACACACACACACACACACACACACACACACACACACACACACACACACACACACACACACACACACACACACACACACACACACACACACACACACACACACACACACACACACACACACACACACACACACACACACAGCAGCATATCGACAGTTGTAGTAAAAAGTGAACAATTCACACAAAAGAATCCTGCAGAATAAACCTGGACACAACATATTTAGAAACCTAAAAACCTAAACATTTACAAACCCTGACCCCAGGTTAAGGAGGAGAGGAACAGGTGAGTCTTTAATTAGTTTGAAAAACAAAAGGACATGAGTTGAAAGCCTTTATCATTTCACCAGCATGGCCCCAGCAAGATACAAAAAGGCATGATCCATGCACGTCAGACTTGTTCGAGACAAAGAAGGAACATTTGAGGAACTTCTGAAGGTAGGTCCGAACTTGTAGAATTGATATCTTTGAGAACCAACGGCACAGAGTAGTGCAGTGGAATTATGAATGGCTGATTCAACCTGCCTTGTTCTCATAGTTAAACCCCAGCATGCACAGTAAGCTGTCAAAACAGCACAGCTGCAGGCAAGAGAAGCGGCTGATTCCAGCAGCCCTCATCATCATACATCCTCTCCCGGTCCCCTGATCTGCACAGATCTCCTTATGGATGCATAGCGCCCACAGGTCGGACGGGGCCAGACTGACTCTCCAGTCACCCCGGGGTCTTTGGTTCCTTCCACATATGGGTCAGCACTAAAGCAACCTTGGCTCCAGGCGCCTGATTCCTGCGAGGTTAACCCACACACATCAGAGTCGTGCTCTCCAGCAGGTGGGCTCGACATTACTGTAAACCATCACATTCCCACTCCTTCTACATTTGCAGTTTGGAGGACGTTTAGATCCAAAGCTCATTAGCAGAAGCACGACTGCAAACATTTTAGCAGGTGTGGACCTCAGTGGGAAATACTTTACGTTGCAGCTGCAATGGCACTGTCATTAATCTAGTTTACATCATGCTTCAAACACGCTCACTCTGATGGATGAGAAAAGAGGATGCAGCAGGGCCCCCTAGTGTTTTTCACATCAGTGCAAACACACTCTCACATGTCGGCAGCATCTTCAAAACAATCTATTTAGCTTTTTAGTCATATTCCAACATCCCCGTCAACTGTCCTCAAGAGCATAAGTTCAGAAAACGGTAAAACTTTAGGAGAATTCACATGAATGTTGTGCATCTGGGATACATATCAGTCAGCAGAGCCAGGCATGTAGGTCCCATGATTGTTTCCTTGGAGCAAAGTATTTGACTGAAAAAGACTTGAGCACAGTCAGGGGGAGACGGGTTGATGAATAAAGCAGGTTGGGATGGATTTTTGCTGGGAGGGGCAAGGTGTGGCTGAAGGAAGGCTTTGTTTCTATTTGTCTGCAGAAGGGATATTACATATTGACTGTAGAGAACCACAAATCTGCGATGAATCACGTCCTGTCAATTTAGCAGGAGTTATAGATCAAATCCACATGAGTGTGTGTAGTAACTATAAAGAATAAATTGCTTTTTACAGCTAATAGAAAACCTCCTTGGATGAAGTCTCACTCACAGTTACAGGGAGTGATTGTGAGCAACATGCCCTACACTACAATGAAACAGGCATCAATCAGCAGCACATTTTCATTGATTCGAGACCAAACTCCACCCAGCGAACTTAGCTTAGCATATTTCAAAAAATTAAAATAGTTACTCAAACTTAATAAATTGTATTTCTTGGGGTCTGTGTAATTAAACTCTCTTTAGGTGTGTAACGACCTTTATCAAAACCCACTACAACTGTACGGTTATGTTGTGTTCTTTATGTAAACCCACGGTTCATTTCCGTTTCATTTGTTGATCGTGGGATTGGCTGTTAAACAAAAAGCCAATCCCCAACAGTGACTTCAAACCATGTTTAAAAAGTGAAAACGCTACGCTACTTTGCTAGCCATGCAGGTCGATTAAGGTTTTGGATGACAACACATTCCCATTCCCTATGGGAAAAAGGCATTTGGCGGCAACTGGCATTTATAAATTGGCGGCCAAAGATACAGACAGACTTGTGACACTTGCATCCTTTAAAGTTGATTGTTAAAAGTGGAATTCTGACAACCAAAGCACTCACTTCCAAAACATACGGTGTTGTCTGAGATATTGTCTTGCCTCTCACCACGGTTTGAAAAATCAGGGAAAGTTTCCTTTTTTTAGAGGTTAAAAATTGACAGCCTTCATCGGCTCCAACTCCTGTTCTCCACTCAACACTCTTGACCTCAACAGGAAGCTTTTGTGAAACCTAAATTGGTGACAGACAACTAACAACCAGACCAGATAAGCCCTGTGTGAACTCATTTGTTTCTGTGTGTTTAAACACCTGCTGCAGTCCTCCTTTCCATCAGATAAGAAGCTGATTTACACTGCGGTTTGACCCTGAGCAGACACACTCCTCCAGTAACAGATTTAAACACACACACACACACACACACACACACACATAAATTAATACATTTTCTAATGAATAAAGGCTGTGCACAGATGTAGTCTCACATACTTTATTCTAAAAACCCATGCAACATCAGACAGACTCCTATGTTTCTTATCTTGGTCCTGAGTCTCCCTAAACCCCCGCTGAGCGTTGACCACACATTGAGCGCCGCAGACATTCCTAACAGACCGACGATGCATACAATGAGCTAAAGTATCCCTTCAATTGACAACCACCCAGATAGCAGCCAATCACTGTCAACAGCCGTCTGTCTGAGGAGGACCTGTGTGACCGCTGAGTGCTAAAAATACCACCCTGTCTCCGTATAGCATGCCCTCATAAATCACTCTCAGAGGCTGGACGCTGCTCCCTGCCCTTGAAACACGTTCACTGCAGAGCTGTGGTGTGTCAGTAGCTCACTACGAGTCAACAACTGTCCCCAAATCACCATCTTCCATCCATCTCCGAGGACACCTATCCCTCTAAACTATCACCTGTCCATCTGTTGGGTTTCCATACATGTTGAACACGTCCTCACTGACGTATAACGGTCATGCCAAGGCTAAAGAGGGCCACAGTGTGAGGATTGAAAGGCATGACAGAAAAGCAGAACAAAAAGTTAATAAAAACTAGGATGGCACAGATTTTCACTGAGGCCAATGGTGCATTCAAGTACATCTCAGATTGTCCAATTTTCCAGTTTTCTTTGTGTATTTTTTCTAACTTTTCAGTGTAAAACAGAAAGGATGATTGGTTATATTTTAATGCAAGGTGATAGCCGTTTCACTGAATTTTCCCACTAGTTTTTCCAATTATTCCGACACATGTTACTTCCTTTAGGTCCTAATGTGAAAAGAAAAAGCATCTCTATTCTGTTCCCATTTCTGATGGACGGACGGACGGACGGACGGACGGACGGACGGACGGACGGACGGACGGATGGATGGACGGACGGTTGGATGGATGGATGGATGGATTTCTGATCGTTACATTATTTGCACAAGTTATTTTGTGTTACATTTGTGGATAAATTACTATAGTTTCATTAATGAAAAAGGTCAGTAGTCCAAAGGTGGGAAGTAATTAAGTACATTTACTAAAGTATTGCACTTAATTAACATTTTATACTACTCTGTACTTCTACTCCACTACAATTCAGAGGTAAATGGTGTACTTGCTCTCCACTACATTTATTGAATACCTTTAGTTACTTTACAGACTTGGAATAATGATGTGAAGCATATCAACCCTTAAATCAGACTTTATTTCCACCTGGAGTGTAAAAAGTGACTTCCTTTAGGTCGTAATGCTAAAAGGAAGGTGTGTTGCAAGCTTTGTTTGATTGGGTCAAACAGTATTTGCATGACAACAAAACAAAACTGATAAGGTGAGTCATGAGAATGTTCACTAAACTTCTCGCCAACTTCCAAGGTTGAGGGGGCATTCCCATTTTTCGATTATTTGACCCTACATGAAAGCAGCACAAATTCTCTATCTGGCATTGGTAAAGAAAGTGAAACGATGTGTATCCACTGCATTATTTTGATCCCTTCCTAAAATATTGGGTGTTTTCTTGGCCCAGGTTTTATACTTCCTCCAAGTTTCATTGAAATCTGGCCAGTAGTTTTTCCATAATCCTCCTGACAGACTTGCAAACGAACACTGATGTTTTTCTGCAATAAAAACAAGACCAGAAGAGCGTGTGGCTCCGATGTGTGTGAACACTTTCTGCTGACACCAATATTTAAGGCACTGGCCCAGCTGTTGTTCTGCTGAATTGCCAGAATATGACCAGGAAATGGATGTTCAACACAGAGCTGAACAATGTTTGTCTTTTTACTCTTCCTGCAGTTCCCTACACTCCCATGGGGTACCGTGAAAATAAAACACAGCTAATATACCAAAAAAGGCTTATGCAAACACAAATTTTCTCATGTTTTTTATCCTAGCAAATTAAGACTGAATGAAGGCAGGATTGAGGTGAAGAAATGTACAGATTTATCAAAAAGGTAGAGTACAAAAAGAAGAACCAGTCGTGTTTGGGCAGCCCATCAAACGCAGACACTTTGCTTTTTCACAGCTTGAAACGAGGCCCCTCTCACAAGGTTAAACACTCCCCTGTCTTCTTAAAACAGATTTTATGAGCTGTAGCCGAGCCGCGCTGAAGTGTGGCGATGCAGCACAAGTGTCTGACCCCCGAAAGCAGAAAGCTCGTGCCTCACAAGTTTCACAAGTCTCACAGAGCAAATGAGGGCTGACATGGGGCAATGGGACTGACAGCTGGGCCCGTCAATATCCAGGAAGTTAAGACATCAATATGTCATCAATTTCACATCTTCATTTACAAGTCTCATATTCAAGCCTTCCTGACATTGAAGGCTGCTGAACATGACATTTAACCCCCCTGTGGAGGGTTGATTAAAAAAGCATCTCTATTTGAGGGATGAATTAAGCATCAACAATCTATATTTCTGATATTTTTCTGTTCCGTTTTCTGAACATTGCAGACAAATCCATCATAAAATTCATTACAAAAGTTTTGGAAAGTTATTTTGTGTTGCATTTGAGGACAAACTACTATAGTTCCATTAATGAAAAAGGTGAGTAGTCTTCAGTTAAACTTCAGGACAGCATTGCTGTGAGCTAAATGCTAATGCTAACATATTCACAACGACAATGCTAGCATGCTGATTTTTTGGATGTTACCTCTGGGTCTGAAAAGTGAAGCCAATCGAGTACTGGCTTAAAATGGTATTACTTATAATGTCCAGCAGGGAGCGACTGAACTGATCAGATTATATAGAAGTCTATGAGAAAAATAACTGACTTCTTTCTCGATGAATTACCTCGTTAGACATTTTCCAAATTACTTTATGGATCTATTGCTTTCTCTAGGTCTTCTTAAATAAAGTATGATGTTCAATTAGTAAATCATGGTCCCATTTAGAGTAAAATACACATTAAAAGGTGGGTATGCTTTGGGGCGGGGCTACCATGTGATTGACAGGTTGCTGTCACAATGTTGTCCATATTTTTTCTTAGGACTTTAACCCTTTCAGAGTTTGTTTTTTAGTTCACTAAAAGTTTAATGCAACACTTTTTTGCCTTAAAATTAAATGTTTGATTGTACTTGTCACTTCTGGTTCCAAAACCAAGAAACCGAAGTCCAACAACATCGTCATACATTTAGAAAGTAAGGCAGTATGAGTTCAAATCCCTAGAGTGATATTACAGGTAGCCTACTGATTAAAAAGACAGCATCTTTCCTCAGCAAATACCCATCATAACTGCTGCTGCATCCGTCCAATAACTGGAGACGGCTCTGCTGACATGAGTCCATTTAACCATCTGCAGCGGGTAATGGTGGGGAACACCGTGGGAGCGTGCAGCTGGGGCTTGTCGTGACTGAGATGGGATTGAGGTATCTCCACCAGTCTCCACCAGGCAGGCTGTATATCAGAGCACTCATCCCCCTTTTAACAAGTCTGTCTGTCCAGCACAGCGGGGAATGCATAAACCAGATGCAGCTGTCAGAGGGGGAGACGTGAGGAGTGGTCTAGGATGTTTGTTTGATGAGCTGTGCTCTGGTAGCTGGGAAACATGCCAGTGAAGGAGCTAGACTGCGGCTGTGACCTCGGCACTGCGGCACGTCTGTCCGCTGTCTTTATTAAGAACAATACGTCAAAATGAAAGCCAAAATCTGACAGTTTAATGTTGCCTTGCTTATTAGTTAAAGGGACAGTTTGGATGTTTAGAAGTGGGGTTTTATGAGATTGTTCTCGGTGTGTTACTGCAGTTTGGAAGAAAAGGAAGCCAAGCAATGTACTGTTTAGTTATTCTAAAAGAAAGCATACCCAAATAAGCAATATCAGTTTAAGTGTCTGCTACATTACACCTTGCTTTCAGGCAGCCCTTTCTGTCAGGGAACAAATAGCACTTTCTATGCCCTTATTATTGCCACCAGACGCCATAGACCCAAAGGATCATTTCATTTTGCAACACGGTTAATGCCGGAGCATCGCCTCCTAGACCTGGAGTGACACACTTTCAATTCTCACTGCTATCTCTGTCCATTGTTTTACTGTATTCTTTCTTATTTTACATATTTAATTTTCTTTTTAAATTGTTTCATTCTAATCTATTTTTATTTCTTGTCAGCTTCACTTCAAGGGCTTTTCACTAGGATCACTGTTGATGCTTTAGATTGTTCTGCAAAGCACTTTGGGCTGCTTTGTGCATTAAAGGTGCCATACAAATAAAGTGTATTATTATTATTATTATTATTATTAATATTTGTGTCACATCTGATTCATCCATGTGACAAAAATCTACTTTGGTTGTTTCAAAGACAGCGTGGGTGGATATTACAGCTTCTGTGACGGTAAGATAAAGATACCGTAAACTTAAACAACTTTTTTTTTAGGTGTCTAAAATACAGTTTGGCTGCTGGATTGGACCCCAGCAGTACACTGCTTTGTTTCCTTGTCGTTAGTCCTGTTTGTTTCTTCAAATTGGTGGCTTACAGACTGATATCTACTCTAGATAAGACACTGACTATGGATATGTACCTCATATAAGCCTACTTGTAAAGATCCAAACTATCCCTTTAATACCTGAATTAAAACATCTGGGCTAAAGCTTCATTTAATGCATTTATTATCCACTTGTTTTAACCCAAAATACAGCTTTCATAACTGCTTTACATGTTCTTTCATCATCCCCTGCAACTTAACACCATGCAGGAATTATTGCAAACTCACTATTAGGTCTAGAGTGGTGCACGGAAAGCTCCCAAGGTTTCCACCCTCGGCTGGGCCCACCACCGCCAGCAGAGAAGTGTGTGGTCAGTGATCGGCCTTTAAAAATACACACACCCTTCTCAAATGCCCTTCCTCGGTATAAAGAGAGAGAGAGAATTCCCCACTGAATGGAACTCCCACCATAAAGGGATCTTTCTTTCGCTGTTCATCTGAAACGAGTGACCACATTCAGGGGGGTTTCAGCGCCTCGGAGCCGACGCTTTCAACAGGTTTAAGTGATTCATAGGAAATGTTCAGCGTGATCCTGAAGATGCACTGTAACGGCACCTTTCTTGTTTTAAAACAAAGATTTGTACAGGAAGTTAGCACAAAAAGGGAAAGGGAAAGCAGTGCAAAATAAAGTTATTATTTTCCCTAAAAGCTCAAATAATATATTAGATCCCCCGCTTACATTTATTCTACAACATCAGTTACTTTGCAGGTTCATATTATTACTTAAATTCAACTTGTAAATTATGATGTACTATTGTTGATTGAGAAAGCTGGCAGTATAAAGAGTATTTATTGCCTTTATCAGCTGCAAAATGATAATTAAAGTCCACCAATTATGATCCAGTCATATAATATAGCTACTGTATATAATGGTACGTTTGATGCTAAAACCTTTGTACTTTTACTTAAGTTAAAAACTAATGAGAGACTTTTAATCATAACAGAGTATTTTCAGACTGGGGTATTACTACTTGTACTTAAGTAAATGATCTTGGTACTTCTTCCCCCTCTGATGAAATCACTTCAGATCTCCATCAGACCGAATCTGTTAATAATGAAAGGTTAATAAACATAAAATACCTTTGTTTTTTCTAAATTGTTGTACTTCTATGCTAACATGCTCTATTTTGAGTGTGTCTCCATGCAAAGTTTAGCAAAATGCAATATGAGTATCCGGATGTTTCACCTATAGCTGTCAAAAGGATGAGTGTGTGTCCCGTACTCTAGTCAGAATCAACAAACTTCATCAACGCTGACAGGAGTCGTGGTTGCTCCTTTCAACACAGCACTACAAAAATAAAAGTTATACATGTGTTTCTTCACTATCTAATAAAGTCACCACAGTATTTGTGTTGAAAGGAAGCCAATGAAAATGTCAGTGGGTTAAATGAGCAGTCTCTACTGATTGGCTACCACAAAAGAAAATATTGGCACAAGCTACATAGCTAGCTGGCTAGCTGCGGTGAGTTAGCTATGTAGCTACTGCCAAAGTGATCACAGTGTACAACATGGCAGTGGACTCAGGGATGTTTCCGAATTGGAACACAGCCCTAGACCTGCCTCGTTAGTTAGACCGTCTCTCTGACAGGCCACTTTGAGTGTGTCACTGCGAAATCCAAGATGGACACCTGCAGCGGCACAGGGAGACAAAGGTCAAATGGACGGAGCTGGTTGTTATTCATGCAGCGACCACACAAGCTGTGTGACAGTGTGACAGTGTTACCAGCAACATGTCGCCACAACACACACACAACCTCTGTGGTTTGTATGGAAAGATATAATAACAGCATGATTCAGCCACAAAAAGAGTACAGCCCAAATGTTTTGAATTAATTTTCTTTTTCATTACAAAAAAACAGTTTCTTGCCACAAACTGAAGCAGAGACCCGCAATGGGACCAATATGAAAGCCAAAACTTAAATTATCTCCAGAAACTCCTGCAAAGAACACAGTGGTCTGCTTTATGATGTGAGTGTAATGTAGCTTCAACCATAACTGAGACATAAAACTAAATGGTTACAGGCCTGGTTAACAACAAACAGCAAGCCTTAGAAATAAGCTCTGCTTCTGCACTGCAAAAGGATTCAAAATATGCAAAACATCAGATTCCTTCAAATGGCATCGCTTACTCTGACCCTTATCCATGACTTAAGTTACTCTACGATGAAGAGATACTTGTACTTTACTTGAGTATTACCATTTGATGCTATTTTGTACTTTACTCCACTACATGTATTTAGTACCTTTAGTTGCTAGGCAGATTAGGATTAATGATGGTAAATATAATCAGCCCTTAAATCAGACTGTAGTTCACCTGCAGTAAATCCAGCAGCTACCCTGCAGTATACAAAGCCATTCAAACTAGCTGCACCTTTACCAGCTCTGAGAACACTTTAATGATCAATCATTATAAAACATATCAGAGATATTATTCTGAAATGGACCAATCAGACAATGACTACTTTTACTGTCGCTACTTTAAGTACATTTAGAGGAGAGTACTTTCTACTTTCACTGGAGGAACATTTAGAATACTTTCACTGTGACAGAGTATTCCTACACTCTGGTACTTCTACTTTACTCAAGTACAAGACCTGAGTACTTCTACTTTACTCAAGTACAAGACCTGAGTACTTCTACTTTACTCAAGTACAAGACCTGAGTACTTCTACTTTACTCAAGTACAAGATCTGAGTACTTCTACTTTACTCAAGTACAAGACCTGAGTACTTCTACTTTACTCAAGTACAAGACCTGAGTACTTCTACTTTACTCAAGTACAAGATCTGAGTACTTCTACTTTACTCAAGTACAAGACCTGAGTACTTCTACTTTACTCAAGTACAAGATCTGAGTACTTCTACTTTACTCAAGAACAAGACCTGAGTACTTCTACTTTACTCAAGTACAAGACCCGAGTACTTCTACTTTACTCAAGTACAAGACCTGAGTACTTCTCCCATTTACATTTGAAAGATATTTAGTTAGTACTACGTGTTATAAACTTGTAAATGTTTCTATCATAGGTGAACTCTATTAGCTTCTAGATGTGTTCAGATAAATTGTGTTTACTTTCTGTTAAATATCAGGGTGTCCAATTCCACATACAGAACCTGTATTCTGTCTTATTGTTGTATTATTATCCGTCACTATGTGTGAATAAAATGATCAATTAATACAGCTTAGTTGTATGGGTATGAACAGTGCTTATTTAAACAAAATTATACAATTATCTCTTGGTTGGTAACTAAAATAGCTGAGAAAATCCCAGTAGGGAAAGGGATGGAAAAAGAAAATCTCTTTTAAAAGCTGCTGATGAGTTTCAACCCTCAAATAATAAGTATCTATGGCAGGGAATACATGACTAACACTTGGAGCCCAATGCTTTTTCTGTAAACCCTAAATTTAGACCCATAACTCACAATTTAGCTTCCGTTATTAATAATAATTCCACCATTCCCACGCGTAGGATCACCGTGGCGTGCGTGTTAGCAGAGGAAATGTGATCAAGGCCAGAACCAGAGATCAGAGGGCTTTTCTATCTTTATTAAATCTTAATTTTGCAAAGACTGTGGCTGGATTACAGCGCATGGGAAAGGCACGGGGTTAACAGAGCGAGGTCAGCATCGACAGAGTGGAAACCAGCTCTTTCTCTACAATATTTATCTTCTTTAAACCCTGATCAAACAAGCGTTAAAGTGGCCCTGAACGCAGAACACACACATGCTTTCCGTCCGTGCCCACAGGTGTGTTTTCACCGTGTGTTAGGAGGTCAGAAGTTCAAATATGTCCAACATTGACATCTCTTTCTACGGGGGTAGAAACCTCCTCCTGACCTCTGCTTCACTCCTCACACACACACTGACACCATGCTGCCCTCTGCTGCTCACACACACTACTACACCAAGGTTTGTCTGAGGAGTGTGTATCTTTTATATTCAAGAGACTTAAAGTTGCAACACAAGTTCCATTTCCAAGTTGAATGCAAGACATGTATCCCATTGATTGAGCAGGGAACAAGCCAGACATATATTAGAGTATGCTGCTTGGAGTTTACACAATGTCTTCACACCCCTTACATGCTATTTACTCCTAAATATTTCCTGCTTACACCCCATGAAATCTTGAGTGAAATAAGAGATCTGCTTTTGATTTTGAAATTGAAGTTAGGTCGATCCAATATAACCGTGGCTGGCATTTACAGTAAACGTCCAAAATTCCTTCCTGGTCTTCAGGGACATACAGTAAGAGACCTACTTTTTAATAAAATGACCTCCATCCATGATGATTAACTTCAGATGGTTGGCCATAAAAACATCCTGTAGAGCACTTGAGTTTGATTTTATTTGTCAACTTTCAGAGAGAAGGAAAAATGTTTTGTTTAAGACCAGCCGATAAAATAAACGGCACTTCTGTAGCAAATGTTTTCTTGGCGTTATATAAACCCTTTGGATCGGGCACAAACAAAGTCCTTGTTATTCTTAATGTGCCTTGGTTGTCAATTATTTAAACACCAAGGATCTAATGCCAACCTGCATAAAACAAAGCTGAAGGAAGCTGATTTTTGCAGTTTGCTAGAATAGCAACTATTCCTAAACACACGGATCGGGTAGAAATCGTTAAAAGGAAGCAAAGGGTTGAAATAACAGTCGACATACCGAACATGTTCCCGCCACGCAGAGAGAAGTTTCGTTCTGGCCGCACGGCGTCCCGTCGATCACACTCTCCGACTGACGAACGTAGAACCTGAACCCGGTGGCCCGGCAGTTCAGTTCACACTGCTGACCCCCGGTAGCTGCGAGGGGAATCAGGACATTTTACTTGTACTTAAAAGACAATGGAAGACTAAAGATTGACAGTTCAATTTACACTACATCCAGTCTCAATAAATATAACTTCCCATATTAACAATTTCAACACTAAGGAATGGATAGGAGAGTAGAGCACAGTGAATGCACATTACATTTTAAATATAAATCAACCTTTTTGTAGCACCAGATATGAAACCACAGGCCTCTAAACCCTTAATTTCCCAAAAGATTCAACTATTTTATCAAAACGTTACTTATAAAACCCAAACACAGGTCGGCTGTCTAACCGTTGGACTTTAAATTACTTTAAATTTCAATGAGTCAATGCAATAAAATACCACAACAATGTGTAAGGTGGCTTTGCACACGGACTGCTGCTTTAGTCCTGCAGTGAATGGCAACATAACACACATTCTATAGCAAAAACACTTCAAAATATAGGAATAGTATGTGCCCTAAAGCAGCAGATAATTGAGCTTTACAAATCCAGAATGATTCAGAAAGAGTCTGACGAGTTCAATGACTGACTGAGCGAATGATACTCCTATTCTGCTTTGAAAGTTAGATGAAGCAGACGTTAAAATGCCAATAAATTACTTTAAAACCAGCTATGAGGTTTCAGCTACAGATTAATTTACTGACATAAAGCAGCGGAGAGGATCCTGATCCCTGTTCTTTACATTTTGTTCAGGTGCTTTATTAATTAGATATACTATAAACCCCCTGAAAAGCAAAGTATTCCTTAAACAGATGTACAAAGAGAACATCTAAGCTTTGTTCAAGATGGGAGTAAGATAATCCCGACTAAACCCTCAAACATTCACCTGAGTTTATTTAATCCTTACGTCTGCATTAGCCGTCAGCGGAGGTCTGCAGCACAAAGATCTCAGGACTCTCTCGTGTTTGACAGGATATTAATCTGCAGCCCGGTGTTTACATTAGTGTTCTCACAGACATTACACTACAGGAGGTGTTTTGACTGTTGCCTGGATACCGCAGGTGAGTGAGGTCAGAGAGTGTGTGTTAGTGACAGAGCTTACACACGCTGCAGCGATGCACGACACACCTGAGTTCATACAGGTCAGGCAGACGATGATGTCACTGACAGTGTAAATGTGATTTATTGTGAAAAACTGTGACATTTAGGTTGGGATCCTGATCTCAGAAGGAAACATTTAGACATATTCTTATCACTTTATAAACACATTTTCTAAAGTTTGTTTTGTCTTTTCTTGTCTTAATTAAACTCTTAATTATTGATCTGTTCGTACATCCCTTTATACATTCCTCTCAGTGTTGGATTTACTCATTGTTGTTTGTAATTTAACAGTTTAACATTCAAGCTATTGAATAGAGTAATTAGATTGTGTGTCCTCCTTGTTGTTCATTTTAGTGATTGGTTGCTCATGCTTTTATTTTGAAGGGAGCTTTAGGCACCGGGTGCTACAGAAGGTTTTTATTTGTAGAGAGGAGTGATTAGCAACTGAAAGAGCTATGTTTTTTTTATGATGGCAAGAGAGGAGTAAATAGCTTTAATGATATGTAATGTGTGATAGTCGAAACTTGGGAAAATAAACTGGAAAAAATAAAAGAGGTGGACATGTATGGTTTGGAGAGTCTGTTGACCATCATCTGGTCTACGTTACAATTTGTTCAGTGCTTTAAGTTCGTTTATGATTTGATGGATGGATGGTCTTTGTTTTCCCCACGAGGAAATACAATTGACTCCCCATGACAGACAATAGAATAAGTATTTAGATAAACAAATGGAGCATTTCTACTCTGTACTTTGTGTTCAGTGCTGCTGAGCATTATTACGTTAGCATGCTTCACGCTGAACTGCTAAGCATTAGCATGTTGATATTGTGGCATTGCTAATAAGGCAGAACTAACTAGCCGTCATCAGCAGGGTCATGTCATTGTGTAAGTAAGTCCAAGTCAAAGTAACACTACAGTACGTATACGTGTGCTCGTCCTGCACGATAACTCACCCTCGTTGAAAGGTTCCCACTCGTACAGTCGGCCCATAAAGGGTTTGCTGTTGTATGAAGAACACTGAACAGCCCTGATGTGTTTGCTGGATGGAAGGCAGGCCTGGGGATAAAATATAACACCATTAACACACACACACACACACACAGTACATCTCCACCAGGTGAATCCTCTTGTTGCTGCAGCAGGCTCACGCTCCGCACTGTTACGCTCTGCCGCCACTGATTGAACCTCTCTGTTTTAACAGATTTAATCCTGTGATGGAGCTCAGTTTTCTTGCCAACGGTCTTTAGATTTCAGTATTTATAAAAGGCTCGCCACTCTGACATCCCCCTATGTCTCCTTTGTCCAAACAAGCCGCTGCTCTGCCTTACTTTGCTTGAACATCCCTGTCATCGCACGGCGGGGACGATGTACAGAAGCAGACACTGTTTGAATCTACTTTAATGCACAGGATGGATTCCATAAACTCAGATCAGATAAGCAAAGCCTTTCCACACACTGTGCAGCTGCTGTACGCTGATATGGTAACGTCTTTTAATGTTTGGTTTTTGATGCAAAACAGTAACAAACTGAACAATGTACTAAAAAGCTCCCCTACCTTCACAGACATGTTGCCGAATCACAATTTATTTTGACTAAAAATTAACAACTTTTCTTCTTTTTTTTTGCATTGCTGATCAGTTTAGGATCACCGGAACCCCCACAATGCATTGCAAAGTGCTGCATAGCTGCACAAGTTATAGCTGTGGCCCCACATACAACACATGGACCTGTACATTTACTGTTGCATCGGGAAAACACTCTAAAGTTGATGTCTAATATTTCTATATTTTGCTCATTGTGACTTTTTTGATTTTATTATTTTAGTAGTTCAGGCGTAATTTCTGCTTTTTTTCTAATGTAAAGAAAGCAATAATATACCAGAACAATGTGTGAAAATCACACACACACACACACACACACACACAGACTTACATTTTTCTTTTTCATTGCTAACATCCTCACTACACTTTTGTGCTTGTGAAAATTAAAGGTTTGATTCTGGATTTTAAATATTCATACGTTACTGTTGCAGATCCTGTAGTGCGCCTGCTCCCCGCTGCAGGAGGAGACAGGCAGGGGGTTGTAGGGTCTCTCCTGGTGCTGGGGTCCAGATGTCTGGCTGCTGGATCCTGGCCCCTGCTGGTCCTGAGCCAGGTGGGCAGAGCCCGGCTGGTAGAGGGGGGCCCAGACCTGGTTATTTCTGGGCAGCTGAGCCCTGAGCTGCTTGTAGGGTCTGCTGTGTTGATGGAGGCTGTTGGAGGGGTCCCGGCTGTGTGGCCTGTGGTCTGCAGTGGGCTGGTGGTGGGGGTAGGGGTGCCAAGGTTCAGCTGCAGGGGAGCGTCTTTGTCTGGAGGGCCGAGACATTTCTGAGCTCCGGCTTGCGTCCGTCTGCAGTGGAGCAACATGAGGAGCCGTCCCGTAACCGTACCGCCCTGGGCTGATTTGAGGGACCCTCCTGAAGACACACAGAGATCAGAAGCTGAACCACTCACCGCCTCACCATCTTTAAACCTACACACTCCTCTACTAACAAACACTTTAATTTATTGAGGCAGAGGAAGTATTCAGATGTAAAAGCAACATCTCTTAATATTTTAGAAATTGAAAAAAGATATTCAACATTTGTCCAAAACAATGAATAAACGATTATCATAATACATGAATTAATAAAGAGATTTATTATCTAAATTAATTTTTAGCCAATGGAATGATCCACTTTTTGTTTCAGCTACACTTCAGCTACTTTCAGTACATTTATTTAAGTATTTTTTTGTATGTGATACAGTGCATTTGTAAAGTAAATAATAACTAATCATTTAAAATATGTGGTACAGTACCAGGAGAAAGTAGAGCAAGCTAAAAGAAAATTCCTTAAATCAAAGTAGAAGTAGCTAAACGCAGTACAATATTGAAGTTACCGTACCTAGTTACTGCCAAACACTGGAATTGAAAGTGTCTGGAGGTGTCAAACTATAGAACATATCATCTACTCCTCTTATAACCACCCACAGCAGAACAACAGAAGCCATTTGGATCTTCCTTTTGTTTGCTTTCTAGCTAAATGTCTTTTTTTACTGAGGAAACTGACACAACTTTTGAGGAGCGTCCAGCCCCCGGTAGCAGAACTCTGAGGAGCTTTTGTCAATTTCTGGGCTCCTTAAGTTCCAACTCAAACAACCCCCCGTTACTCAGCTGTCAGGGCTATTTGTTCAGAGGCAGGCACAACAGGAAGGAGGTCACAAAGCTGCCGAGCACAAGCCGAGCCTTTGAGTCCATCATGAAAGACCGGAGGGCAGTCAGAGCAACGGCTCCAAAGAGTCACTCTCAGCCCCGGCTGCTCAGCATGCAGCACAGACACACACACATACACACACTATTTAAGGACTTCCAGATCTAAACAAAGTCTAGAGCTGCTAATACGATACTGAAAAAAGTTCTTCATTGACCATTATGATATCCAAATGACTTCCAAAAGACAGTGACAGGTTTTTTAAGTACTTCTTTAGTCCATGTCTCCATGCTCTAATGTTCAGAGAGCTCTTTATGTTTCTCATACTGCCTGTGCTTCAGCACCTCTTTTCACCCTCTGTCTGAAACCAGAGCCCCAGTCTGCTCTGACTGGTTAGCTGGCCGGCTCTGTTGTGATTGGTCAACTGCTTAGAGATGTCCCGCCCCTTAGCTTATCACATACAATGTGTTGGACCGCTAGCCAATAGAAGAGCGTGAACGCTTCATAGTGATGTCACTATATCTTTTTTCTTTATATATTTTCTTTTAAGTCTTTGTTTTCTCACTCGTATATTTAAAAACAATTATATTTGTGACTATTTGACCAACTGTTGTTTTTTTAGGGGTATTCGGGATTGGACATCTTGTTATTTGTATTTTTGTTTTGTCTGATTGTTGTTGTTTTTTGTGAGGGTGTATTGTTATGTAATCAACATCTGTTATTTGTTTTCTCCTTTCAGCACTTTAATTTAATGTAATAGAATTAATCACATCAGCGGAAAATTCCAGTGGCAGCACAATGACTTCAACTTCTGAGTTTTTGGATCAAAATCATCTCCTCCTCTTGAGCGGGACGGTGACACAGTACCTCCGTCCTCCAGGCCTCGCCTCCTTCTCCTCCCTCAGGTCTCCTCGCCTGCTGCTGTTCACACTCCTGCCCACGCCGCGGTGCAGAGGAACGGTCGGCCTCAGGGCTGAGATGACGTGTCCCGGTTGCTGGGGTTGAACACCTTCTCTTCTGGAGGGGTATTGTGACGGAGTGTAAACAGGCAGGCAGGGCCGGGTCTGCTCCTGCACCCCTCTTCCACAGGTCCTACTGCAGGCTGTCCAGGAGCCCCAGGCGCCCCAGGAGCCCTGGACTTCTCCATGCTCGGCCCTGAACTCCTGTTGGGACTCTGCCCTCTGAGAAACCTGCAGAAAAACAAGATTAGTGACACCACAGAGCGACGAAAAGCAGGACAGTGCCAGACAAAGTGGATGCCAAAAATGGATGGAAAGCTTCTATCAATGAGACTTTAATCTGCCTAAATTATGGCCTTGCATAAAAGCTCAAGTCGGTGACCTCATCTGTCCTGCCTCCAAACACTGTCCATGAAACAGACCTCTGTTCATGCTTATTAAACCCTGATTTGGCTGATTAGAGGGTGTCTGTTAGAGGCCGATCCCCTATTGGCTACCTGCATCTCTCACTGTTGACTCTTTGGCTTTGTGCAGCGTATTAGCACTGATCACAGCGGGCTCTGTTTAAGGAACCTGCCAGGAGGGGGCCTCTGCCAAGTCAGATTTATCCGTGGAGCTGCGTGGAAATCCTGCTCTTTAAGGAGCACTTTGTCCCCATTCAGTGCTGCCTCTCCAGGCGAACACATGGCCGTAGTAAAAGCTCAGCTGCCTTTGACTTCTGGCAAGGAGAATACAGAAGCAGGAGGAGGGAGAGTTGGCAGGAAGTTTCTCTGCTGTCAATCAGCCAGTGCAGCTATGCAGATCAGACCCTTTGTAACTCAACACCACTGTCATCTCCGGGGTCAGGCACAGGTCAAACAGCTGGACTCCTGGGAGAAAGCACATGGACTACAAATGGACTCTCTATCCAGAAAGTGTAGTTGATCTGTCAGTCAGCTTCATCCCCCAGGAGCATCCACCCCTTTCCCCTGTGTGGTGCCTGCTGCTTCAGAGGTCAAGAGGGGCTCAACTGACAGCTGACATCAGCCCTCTCTGTTTCACGCCAGTCGACAGAGCTGTTCACTTCAAGTTAACAGATTAGCACCACCATCACTTTCCTCTCTCTGTTCAACCTGAACAAACCCCTGCTAGGTTTAGGAAGTAACGGATACATGTAACAGGATTACCCTTAAAGTACTCTTCTATGTGTATATGTGTCTATAACCAGTGTGCTCATATTTATTCATGTTATGTACTAAGTATTTGTACTGTCTTATAGTGTCTATAGTCATAGTTTTATACCTGTAAGTACTGTTCATATATATGAAACATATATTTTACACTGCACCCTCTTGCATCTCTTGCACTTCTAGAGGATAGCTGCATTTGGTTTCGTCCCAGTACTCTTGAATCTAATCTAATGTAATCATTTAGGGCGATATTTATCCATGCCAACAAGACACGATCATGCATGCCATCTCTGACTACATTAAGAACAAGTTCCACTCTTCTGTGCCAACCAAGCGCTTAGACGAAGAGATAAAACAACAAAACTCCTGGAAATATTCAAGGGAGGTCTCGCGTCGTGTATGTGTGTGCTGACATGCGCGTCAGCACAGATACATGTTCCTCCAACACTTGCTACACAACTGCTGCTCACCTTCCTGTGGTCTGTGGTGTGTTGACAGTGCAGGAGGTCGGACCAAAGCAGCAGCAGGAGGAGGACAGAAGCTCTGAGGGAAAACAGAAAGGATTACTGGTGATACTGGTAGATTCATTTATGTGTTTCAAAGAGGCCCAAAGTTTCCCTTTCCTGTAGTTGTTTGTGCATGTAAATGGTCGGCAGAGGCTAAAATCCCTGTGTTCCCTCCAGAGGGAGTTTCTCTACCACACTCTCCACCCCTGCCTGAAATGCCTCCATTTGACTCGTTTTTTTACTACCGGAACATAGTGACATCATCATGTATCACTTGCTCTTCTATTGGCCAGTGCTCCAACATCATTGTATGTGATAGGCTAAGGGGCGGGACATCTCTAAGCGGTTGACCGATCACCACACAGCAGATCAGCTAACCAATCCAAGCAGACTGGGTTCTGGTTTCAGACAGAGGGTGAAATGCAGTTGCTGCAGCACAGGCAGTATGAGAAAATAAAGAGCTGTTTGAACATTAGAGCATGGAGACATGTCAAATATGACACTAAAAATGTGCATAATATGCTCTCTTTAAAATCAAGAATACACATGGCATCGTGATCCTAATGAAAGGTTGCTAAATTTGAGAGGGTAATATGAAAATGAGACAGTTATATACAGCTAAACACAAAATCAGAAAC
Source organism: Eleginops maclovinus (assembly GCF_036324505.1). Lineage (NCBI taxonomy): Eukaryota > Metazoa > Chordata > Actinopteri > Perciformes > Eleginopidae > Eleginops > Eleginops maclovinus. The sequence goes on along the minus strand of NC_086352.1, from coordinate 7,544,575 downwards.
ATTTGCATTTAACTACAGATTATAACAAAAGCATTAATAAAATAAGTCGTAGTAATTCAAATAATCGCGCTGAAATTACCTGGAAATCCAGACGCAGGCTTCCAGCATAGCTCCTGGATTCCTAAAATTGGACACCTTAAAATAGAGATGTTTACATTAGCATGCACCAGAGTGGCACAGACATGTTTAACACAAATGCTGTCTGTGTGGCTGCAGTGCAAAGGCAGGGCAGCATCAATCCAAAGTATCTCTTATTATTTCCATCTACAAAATACAATATTTTTAGTCGGATGATTATTCCCTGAAAGTGTGATCAGTATCAAAGTGGCAGTAATAGATTTGAGATGAAATATCCCAGAAATGTCAACATCCTGTCACTTTTACATCTGTCACTGCATTCCTGTGTCTGACAGCCACTAAGACACTGACTCAGGGGAAAAATGAACGACATGTCGCCACTTGACCATGTGAGTGGATCTTTCTGACCTCTGACTCCTAAAGAGGGAGACCCCCTGCTGCAAGACAGACCCCCCATTAGACAGCAGGTCTGTACTTTCACCTTGCCTCAGCTTCGTCTAAAAATAAGTGCTTTGAAGCAGACAGGATGGTCAGAAAGTCTTGCAAACCAGGTGAAAAACACACATATGCAAGGATAATGAAAAGGAAACTCGCGTAAAGAACTAATTAATAAATCAACATTCACAGTGTGTATCATGATGTCGACATACCTGCAGGTTATTGATGGTTCAGCGTTTTCTACTTCACTGCACTTTCAATCCAGTGTGTCCTACTGCTATCCAAGCGCAGGTATCCTCATGCTCGAAACTTTAATCCAGGTGGAGATCCAATGTGTCCCGCCGGAGATTCAGCCATTTACCGGTGTGTGAGTGAATCCGTGTCCAGAGCAGTGCATCAAACCCCGGCGCAACAGAGAGTCCTGACCTCGGTCATCGCGGGGGTCCCGCCGGTTCTGCTCATTTTACGCACAAAGACAGAATGACAGAAAGCTTGAAACTCACTACGGACTGAAAACAACCTCTGCTGCGCCCTCTGTCGCAACCACCACTCTCTCTGCGAGTGTGTGTGTGTGGCATGTCAAAGTGTAAGTGTGTGTGTCTCCTCCTTTTACGTGAGTGGTGTTTACTACAGACCGAGTGTGATCGCTCACCCCCAGCCTCTCCCTCACTCTGTAGTGTCCATGTTAGAACCACAGGTGAATTATGGTGCTATGCTGGTCCTGTAAACTCTGCTGGTGGACAGAAAATGACTTTTAGGGATTTTTTAGCAAGTTTGATAACCTTGAAATCCTTGAACCAAACAACTGCACTCAGTTTGGTCTTGATTTTCGATTGGACTGTTCTGTGTTGGCTAAACACGTGACAGAAAAGAAATGTCAACCTGTCTGATTGATCTACTAAACTCTACAAAATTGCAATCAAAGATTAGAATAACAGCAATAATAAGCAACAGTTTACATACAATTTAAATCCTGCAGGATTAAATGGTCAGTTTATCCAAATCACAAAAATGTAATATATTTGATCCTCAGTGTTGGGGAGAAGTGAACTCAAATAGAAAAATGAAAGTTACTAAAACCTGACTCCTCCCTTAGGAACTTTTTTTATAATTCAACTTGTTCCAGTGTGAAGTGATTGTAAGCTTGAAAACATTCAAAGTATCTCACCCAACATTACCCTGTGGTATCTTGTCCAGCAGATGTGATGCCTTCAAACTGAAGTGTGCACCTCTATATCCATACTGTATGTAGTGTCTCTACTCTACGTCCTCACTGGTGCATGTAAATGCTGCTCAGGAATTTGCTTCAATACCACAATGTTTCCAAACCCTTCACAGGTAAATGGGCCTCCAATTAAAGCAGTTTAATGGATTAATGTACCGGATGACTCGTTGAAGGCCTCTACAGGCGGGCTTTGGAGAAGACTGAACAAAGACACTGAACGAAAAATGCATTGGCTTACCGCCGGATACAAGCTGCTTATCAAACTTGAACAAACCAGCCTCGGTACCTAAAATAAGGTTCATTTTAAAAAACATTTAATAGAAAAAAGCAAACTATTAGTTTATTTTAATCAGATTTGAATGTTTCTTTAAGTATAATGAATTTATAAATCTTTAAACAAGTTGCAAAGACGGATCCAGATGGGTTACTTTTCGCAGTGTAGTACAGTACACAACGCTCTCCAGGAGAAACTCATATGTGATGCTGTGAGGTGGAACAAATGATCAAAAGGGTTGGAAAGAAGAAACGTAATACTGTAAATAGAGAGTGAGGGACCGTATTTGGTTATGGATTGAGACAGCTGGCATCACTACATACCCTTGAACCCCACCTCTACCAGCACAAACCCTGAATAAAAACTGTGGGGTTATTCCTCACCGAGACAAAGGGACCTCATGTTAATGTGTCGGGTCTTTTTAATGGTGTGGGACGTCTTTCCAGCGATGAGATATTGTTCTGCGTCCGCCTCTGCGTCTGCATGCTGTCACTCCTCAACGCTGTTAACAGTTTTTGGGACGTTGACAGCCGCAGTCCCATAAAATGACTAAATGTGTCAGCACAAAACAATGTTGTTTATCACAGCGGCTGAAAATGAACTTGCTGAACCACGTGGTTTGTTGTCAGAGAGGAAAACATCACTTCAGTACTGGAATCATGTTTGTGAGAGATCAGAAACCAACACGTTATGCAGCCATGATGTTTACAGTAAACATCCAGATAAACCTTTCGTCATTTTGTCTAAAAATCTCGTTTGGATTCAAGATCATTTGAGATGAACCTGTCTTTGAGAGCTACTTTAGCGGCAGTGGGTTAATCGTGGACTGCCCAGACTCCCAGACGTTTCATATTTTGAAATAGTTTATTGTATAGAAATATTTGACTCAAATATGTGTCTGTTTGGATCATCCCCATAAAGGGAGTTGGTCTGCTTTATCACATGTATCTCTAGAAATAAGGAGCACAATGTCACCAAATTGTGGCTTGATGTTCACAGACAGGCATACAATTAAGCAACCTTCATTCATAGCCTAGTCCAGGGGTGTCCAAACTACAGCCTGGGGGCCAACTGCGGCCTTTGGTTGATTTTTAATCGGAATCAGCAAATTCTAAAAGTCTAATGGAATATGGGCCACACCTGAAACCTGTGCTTGTCTTATGTTGTACTTCTTACATGTATATGTAGACATATATCCCACGGTGGTATTCATGTGTAAATAAGCCTCATTTTCTAATAAATTACAAGTTTGAGATATACTCTTCCTCTCCTCTGGCCCAGCCCTTCGTATATTTTTCTGTATGTGGCCTTCCAAGAACTTTGGACACGCCTGGCCTAGTCCATTACAGTAAGTCACATAACATTAAAGGCAGAAATGGAGTCGTAAAATAACAGCCAAATGGTATGTTTACACTTTTCTGTTGTTTTAAGGCTCACCCAAAGATGTGCATCACATGTTACAAAGACCCTTATCCTGTCATAAAGGTATTTGTCTATCGTGGTATAAATGTGGGGTTTCTGAGGCTGAGTTAATCCAGCTGCTAACTGTAGGTCCATTTCTCAGAACTAACACACTGTCTCCTGGGAAAGACTTTCCTGTTGGCGGGGAGGATGATACGAGTACTAATTGTTTTATCTCTTTTCTGCAATCAATAGACTATCCAAAGACACACAGACCTTACAGCCACTGGGTACAGACACAGGAAGTACAAAGATGGCCGAAGCTCCTTGCAAGCAACTTCTATCACCACTAACCATCAGCAAAACAACGTGTAAAGAGCCAACTGAAAGAGGTGATATTAAAAGAAGCGAAATGAAAGCTAATTTGCTGCACATCTTGGCGTGGCATACTTTACGAGACAGTTCTTGACAAGATTAGAGATAACATTTAATGCTTATCTCACAGAGCTTCTTTCAGACAACATCTGTCATCAGCTTTTGGGAAATACCCCTCGTGCAGCTAATGCAAACAAAACTCCTTTCCAGAATAGCGTGAATCAAAGTGAGCCTTCCTGTAAACCTGGGCCATCTGATGATTATATTTCAGTTTCCTTTTGAAGGAGTCAGAGACTGTGTGTTTTTTCCTGCTTTAAGTCAGTAGTTGGATTCTCTGCTTCCTTTATATCATATGACTGCATTTAGATACAGTAGGAGGGTTGAAATGCTGCCCCTTAATTGGTTGGAGTCTTCACCTTACCCAAGACCTTTACACCGAGAAAACAACCATTTCTTTAATATACATCCTAATATTCTGCAAGTTAAATAACTATGAGCGAGGCATTGACCTCCAGTGGAGTGGATAACTCCTCAGTGCGTGGCTGATGTTTTATGACACTCCAACCCCCTGCGGTTCCTCCTACAGGTCTTTAGTTGTGTTCTCCAAAGGCATACCTGATTAAATAAGGGTTCACACTCTCAGTTTGAGTGAGGGGAGCAGGAGCAGGTGGTGAGAAACCAAGGAAGCCTCTACTGCGCCTTCAGGGACATTCCTGACGGAGTTCACACCATCCAGGGATTCTTCATGGTTCCTTATGGGAGTAAAACATGTAATGTAATGCTGTCTTTCAAAGTTACTGTGAAGGATAAAAGAGGAACCAGAAAAGCATTAATATATTTGGTAAAAGGAAGAGAGGAAGACTGATTCAAACCGGTGATTTCTTCACTCCTAGAGGCAGTTTTTTTCGGGGATTCATCACACCATGAACACAAGCTGAGTGTTAATACAGAATCGTTTAATTCTAAGTACAATACAGAAAAATCTGTGGTAAACAAAGGAAGGTCCTCGTCCTTTTTTTGTGCCCTTCTCTTTCTGTCAGGCAGGAGAAAGTGAGATGCATGACACGTTTAATTAAGACATGAAAAATCATTCTGGTCTCGACAAATGAGACGCCGGTAATTTTCAGCTGATGACAGTAATGGTGCAGGGGAAAGGGGGGGAGGGGGGGAGGTTATTCAGTTAGGTTTTTAAAGTGCAGAGGACCACGATGCACTGTACGTCTCTTTGACTTTCTTCAAGTATGTTACAGCTCCGAGCTCTGAGGGAACATCTACATTCAATCATTTGTTCTTTTAATCTACATCCGTCTCAAAGATCTCCCCACAGACGAGGGGAACACACCTTCCTGGTTCCAACCTTGTCAATAACTGATCGTGATTATTCACCGAGTGTGTGATTAAAGGATTGTCCATGTGTGTGTGTGTGTGTGTGTGTGTGTGTGTGTGTGTGTGTGTGTGTGCACGTGTGTGTGTGTGTGTGTGTGTGTGTGTGATCCTCAGTCCCCTTCACTTGGTCTCGGAGAGTTTTGCAAGGCTGGTTTTCCGGAAGGCCGCTTGGTCCCTCATCTCCAACACGCAGTCCCTCACCATCTCTGCAAACATGGAGGGCCACAGCTTGTGCAGGGCCTCCCCCTTCAGGTTGGTTTCGGACGCCCTTTGGACCAGATCCTGGAGGTACTGCTCGATCATGGCGGCGCGGTCCGATGACTCCCCGGTGCCCTCCTGTGAGGAGAGGGACAGAAAATCACTCGTGTTGATTCACTTCCTTCAGTTCCTTAAGGTGGGTGGGACAGGAACAGGGCAGGAGGAAAATATAGAGCCGATGCAGATCTAGATCATTAGCTTTCAAACTGAGCTATCACATGTTGATTGAAGCTTCTGAAGCATGATATAGATTTTTCAAAGTCAAACAGATGCGTCCTTGTTGTTTAATACAGGAAGCACAAATATGTCACATTTAAAATGCTTCTTTACAGCAGATTAAATATGCTTTCATTGTCAGACTTATTGTCCTGGAGTTCTTTTTAAAGATAATTGGAACATCCTAAATCTTAACTTTTGATGACTTCAGATGAATAAACTTAAACAGATTCTTTTGATTAGTTTTGTGTTTGTCGCTATTTGTCCCTCTGTCTTTTTAATGATTAAACAAGACTTTTATGGCAATATTCTGATGCAACTGTATTGCCCTTATGCAACAATTATTTTCATTTTGTTGTACTTCATTGGATAGAACAGCTGAAGATAGACAGGAAGGTGGAGGTGCAGAGGAGACAGCATGCAGCAGAGGGTGTGTTGCAGTCAGCCCTCACCTGGAGACATGCTCTACCGGGTGGTTGACCATGGCAACTTTAAAGAGACATTGTGGGTGCTTGGTATGTCTCTACACTACTCAACAAGGCCCGTCTGGCTGTGAGACTGAATCTGAAATGGTTTCTTCCAAGTTTTTAGTCACCTTCAACAGTCTCTCAAACAACAAGGCCAGCTGAATCCATCTTTTTTTGTTTGTATATACTTTGACATTATCATTTCTATCACTGGATTGTCTATGTGGAAAAGGAATTGTACTTTTAATATATACACACAACACTATTGCACTTTGTGTGTCTCTGGACAGGGCTCTTCCTCTTCTGCTCTGCTCAAGCTTTCTTAAATTGTTCCTTATACACAGCAGTAGACAGAGAGTGTCTTTTGCTGTACAGACTGTGAACCCCCCTGAGACAAATGTGTGTTTGTGATATAGCTGGATGAATAAAATGTGATTGGTTAATGTGCCTCTGCTGACCTCCGGACTCTCTGCGCTGCAGTCTCTGCTGGGGTAGTTGAACAGCGCTCTGCTCAGGCCTTCTCCCACCAGCTTCCCGTTGTCCCGCAGCTCCTCCGGACTCAGTCCTGCACGCCGGCCGCGCCCCTCCAACAGGAACTGCAGCTGGCGCTTCCTTCAGAGTTGAGACAGAGAGGACACATGGAGTGAGAAACACACACACACACACACCAGGGGAGAAAAAGCAGCAGACAGCACGGTTATAAAGACTTTGTGCCGACTCACCTCAGAGAGTCAGCCCTGTGATTACATTATCGGTACATTATAGTGTTACATTACTAAAACTACTTTTGTAAAAGAGGTGGTATCTACATCAGAGTTTAGTCCCTAATCAGAATGAAATCTCCTGTGTTACACCGCTGCACCGACATGTTCCACAGCCCGCTGCCAGGATGCTAACACCGTCTCTTCAGAGGAGGCTGCAGGCAAAAATTCCACATAGGATAAGATAGGGGTGTGTAAGTCACATCATGTTGACTAACAAGGTGGAACAAGCTTATTAAAGGTGTAATTGAGTGAACAGCAGCTAAAATTGGATCTTAAGAAAACAATTCAGTCAAATGGCTCAAATTACACGAGTGTGAATAAAACCACTTTTCTATTTTTCTATTTGGGTTTTGAGACAATGAGATATATTCACAGGACTTCCCCAATATTGTTAATAAGTTTATGATCATAGACAGTTTTCTCGTAAATGTTCCACTTAAATCAGAATTTTGTCTTGGAATATCACACATGCATCAGACAACCAAAGCATCTTATAGTAGAATGATCCCCCAGGAAATTAACCCATAAACCATGTGAGTGATAGGGCTCGATGCACCTCCACACTCTCCTCTGCAGGTGCAACGACACCTCGGTGTTCTGTGTTGAACTCACTGAGCAGCACCGGAGCTTTGTGGGAACATGAAACACACACTGAGAGTTCTGCAGATGTTAGAATCGTCAGCTCATTTTCTTTCCCAGTGTCGTAGGCCTCGCCGCCTCCGTCCCCCTAAGTGCAGACGTTTCAATCGCTTCAGGGATGTCCTTTCCCAGTGTTTTTCATGTAGAAAACACACTTTATATGTCTACAGCAGGAGGCTAAATCTGATAATCAAACAGCATTTAGTCTTAAGAAAGGATTCATTGACTCAAGGCCTAAGTAATCATTCTGCGTGCAGTCATTAAGATTTCAGAGCTGATGCAAAAATAATCAGAATCGGCCTTGGGCTGCGTATTATCTATCCAGCGTCATTAATATCATCTAAAAACAGAGTTTAAATAAGAGGGAGATGAAGCCAAATCGTCCTTCAGTTTACAACTTCATTTTCATTCTGAAAGCGCAATTGAGGACGTGCACTTTCTCAGCTTTTCATCTCACTGAAGCTTTTATCCAACTTACAATGAGTGCATTCACTCATGAAGATACAAACTCAAACAGTCCTGCAGGTGCCTTCCATAAACTAAAGCTAATGTGCCATGAACTAGAAGCAGACCTCCGCCAAGGCTGTTTCAATAAGTGAAACATATTGCGTTTATCCGTTTTGTGATTCAGATCTGATACAAAGTTACGCTTCACTCTTCCTGTGAGTTTTATGAAAATATGGCCAGCAGATTTTCAGTAATCCTGGTAGTAGCTCAGTCCGTAGGGACTTGGTTTGGGAACACCAGTTCAAGTCCTGATCAGACCAAAAAGAATACCTGTGGACTGGTAGGTGTAGAGGTGCCAGTTCACCTCCCGGGCACTGCTGAAATAGTCCTTGAGCAAGGCATAAACCCCCAATTTCTGACAACCTGGCACCTCTCCATAGAAATGCATGTGTTTGTGCACATCTGTATTCAGACCTCATCTGGAAAGGTCCTACGCAATTGTAATGTGGTGTGTGTGTGTGTGTGTGTGTGTGTGTGTGTGTGTGTGTGTGTGTGTGTGTGTGTGTGTGTGTGTGTGTGTGTGTGTGTGTGTGTGCGTGCGTGCATGTGTGTGTGTATACATGAACCAAGTGGAAAACTGAATTTACCTTCAGGGGATTAATAAAGTGTCATCTGTCTTTATCTTTTACTTATTTGGAAGAGGCATTCATAAAAAAAAAACCTACCCAAAAAAATAACCAAACAGACCAAGTTACTAATGATTCATTTCCTTAATTATGTCCTCAAAATACAGATTTCTTAAACAACCATTGGATTTTACTTTGCTTTTTTTCTCCAGTTTTGGGGAATAAGTTACCCTGTGTAGCTCTGCTTTCACCGTTGACTCTGCCGATACCAACCAGATAAGAAGAACCGTTAAAAAAGTGCTTCTAGAGCATTTTTTAAATTCAGAGTGACAGACCTCGACAGCTTTTGGCTGCAGAGAGAGAAGAATGTTTGCGCCAAGTGCCAAGTACCCACCCTGAGACACTGTGCCAGGCTCTGTCTCACTGTCTTACATTAAAACACACACACACACACACACACACACACACACACACACACACACACACACACACACACACACACACACACACACACACACACACACACACACACACACACACACACACACACACACTCACATAAATCTTAACACACTGAACGCACAGGCATGCACTCACACGTACAGCTGTAACTCACACATAAAGGATCCACACATTCTTGCCATATTTAAGGAACACTGTTCACAGTGAGGGACAGCTGTCATTAAATAGTTTTTGTTATGTTGTGGGTGATTTTCTTCTCACCTGGACTCCTCCAGCAGCAGGAGGAGGCGGCAGCGTGGAGTTTCTGTGGCTGCTATATGACCCAGAGTCCCGAACACGCGCTCAGCGGCGATCACATCGTTCATGGTCACCTGAGGTAGGACACACAGCAGGAGGTATCATTTTAATATTACTACACAAACACAACAAAAAACGTTTCAGCTTTGTCTAAAACAAGCTTGTTTTCCAGGACAATATTGTCAGTCCAAACTAAAAAGTACAGCTCTGTGCTGTGTTTGATCTAAAATCACAAATGCTTGCAGGGGTTTGAGAGATTTCAATCTTAAAAAAGGTAAGAAAAAAAGATTCCTTTTTTTGCCACTATACAGAGTACAGCGAAACTCTGGGGAAAATGGGAGGTATAATAAAATATGAGTTGCAATCTCACCCCTGGATTCTCTTAAATCCTACATATTGCTCCTTTATTGGTCCTCCTTTAAGGTTCAAGGGTTTTTATTGTCATAATATTATGCACAGCAGCTGCAGTGTAGTGAAAGTCTTAGGTCCCGAGCTTAAGACAATAATAGAATACAGATAATAAAATAAAACTAAAAATAGAGTAGTGTATTATGTTAGTCCTGTCTAGAAGTACTGCAGATGAAGAATATACATAAGTAAATACAATTAGCTAAAATATGGAATGTTGAAAGTGATGATTTAGTTAATCCTGCCTTACTTGGTCACTTTCAGCTTCCCATATTTTTGCTTATTGTGGTTATTTATTTTTCCGGCATGTATATACTTTATCTCCACTACTTTTAGGCTGTTCTAACATAATACCTGCACATTCGAATAAATGGAGATTTAAGGAAATAGGTTGATCTGCTTCTGGCGGAGACTTTGACGTTTTGTACGGATTAGGCAGTCCAGATACAGCATGTCGATTGGAGAACGTTACAGCTGCTGGACAGAGCCAGGCTGGACATTGTTACTATCTATTTTAAAAGCTAAGCTAACTAGCTCCCAGAAGTAGCCTTACTTTTATTGTAGGTCAAACTATTTATTTAGCCTTCTTATTCACAATCATTTGCTACTAAAAAAGTATATTAACGATTTATGTTTCATTGTTTTAAATAAGGAGTGGATTAAAAGCTCACCTCCTGGCCGTTGATCCTCTGCAGGTTGAAGTGGTGGAGGCGGTAGATGAGGAAGGAGCGCCACAGAGCCAGACTCACCACCGGGTTCCCCCCCTCGTGGATGGTCAGCTGGTCCAGACGCCTCACCTGAGCCAGAGCCGCCAGCTGGGGCAGACGACTGATGTTGGTTTCCTGGAAGACCAGGTGCTGCCGGAAGAGAAACAGGCTGGTTTCAGAGGAGTGGAAATATACAGCTACTGGATATTTGTCCATGTCTGTTACACACAATGGCTCGTTATGATAGTCGCCTCACCGATAGATTGGGGAACTTGACCCTTATTCGCGGCAGTGTTGATATGATGGCGTCGAAGTTGATGTAGCGGAAGGTTATTACAGTGACGGCTCCGGCGGTCTGAACCCCCCAGCCCCGCTCCAGGGCCTCCAGGGCTCCGGGCCGAACAAACGCAGGGTGTCTCCATCCAGCTCCGCCAGGTGACTGTCTGACAGCGACAGGCTCTGCACACTGCTGCTGCCTGCCTCCACCAGCCTGCAGAATACACACAGACACACACTCTGTTAACCCAACATAGTGACTGTTTATACATGCTTCAAGATCTTAGGCCACTTAGTTTGAAGTTCAGCCTTTTGCTCCATAAAGAAAAACCTTTTAGAAGAACCCAGTACTCAAAGGAGGCAGGTAGAACCCGACAAAGGTATATTGAAATGAAATTACATTGTGAAGGCGGGGGATTTCTACCCTTATTATGTCTCGCCCGGTCCCCTACTGACTTGATGATTGAATGTACAGTATATGCTATAACACTGCATTTAATTACTAAAACACGATAAAACACCTGTTTTTGATCCAAACTTGTAAACTCTTTTCCACCATGCGCACTGCAGGCTGCGTAACGACACTATCCTCTGTCTTAATGAATGAAGCACTTCAAAACACAAGAATACAGGAGCAAACACAATGCAAAACTTCACAAAAATGGTGGTATTGGTGGAAAAATCAATATATTGAAACTGAAAACAATAAATGACATAACTCACTGTTTCCGGACGGACCAGATGTTATTGTTTTAGCCTCAGTTAGCATGAAGCTGATATTGTATCGAGTATATGAGGGAGAATGTCGCGTGGAGTTACATGCTAAACACACGCCTCTACCTCTCACTCATTGATGCTGCAATAATACTATTACGTGTTTAATAACCGATAAACCTCAGAAGGATTGTGTAATAGAATATCATAAATAGAAGCGTCGTGACTACATCATCAGATGGTGACTTCATAAGAGGGCGAAGCAGAATGTGCCCTGGACCCGCCTCCGTCAAACTCAGCCAATGGAAGAAGACTAAAGAAGAGACGGGGATGCTCCACGCTTCCTTTGTAGACTTATCGTGCTGTTATGTTAATAAATATTGTTCTACTTTACAGAGAAGCTTCTTGGTCTATTGAAGACCAACTTGGTCCTCAAACAAAGAATATTCTTAACAGTATCCCACAGCTTTCTAATCTGTTTGTGAACGTAAACATCTATATTCAAATGTAATCTGTCCTAAAGTGGCCCTTAAAGCTTGGCTCACTTGCACAAAAGAAAGCCACTTTGCAACAGAACACGCAGCCAGTGTCCCGTTTGTCCGGCATAATTGCCTTCTATTCTTCAGGACAGTTGAAGTGCCCTCCCCCCCTGATAAGAGAGTCGTGAGAGTGGGGAATCTGGGCGAGTCTGAAGTACACTCCCCTGTGTGTGCGAAGCCCTCTGGGTCCGCTGACACTCAGGACATCAGATGGCGACACGCTACCCAACACGGATCATTTGGATTCCAGCACGCCAACGAGCTAATCGCCCCTCTTCATATTTCACACCCTCCCTATCTGGCCGAAGCAGAAAGCCACGGCGGTTACAGGACTAATCCTTTGATTACAGAACTCTAATCCAAGAGTCTTGTTCAGACCGATTGTGAGGAGCACACAGGAAACAACACGACTGAAACTGAAGCGTCTTTGTGCTTTGTGGAAGGAACAGAGAGGCTGATCCCCCCCCAGAGGTGACCCCTCTCTGTGCCGGAGAGAAGACACGTTATCATCATTCAGCAGCAAAAAGGAGACAAACAAATGAAGGGGATTGTTAAAGGGCAACCTACAAAATGAATAGATAGAAGGTCATGGTAAAGGAGGAACATCAGGGAGACAAAGAGAGACAGAGAAACTGCTCTATTACTCCCACATCATTTTCCTTTTTTTTGTCCTGGACTCGAGACTCTGATTTATCTTTGTGTAAAAGACAGGTGAGGGTCCGGTGCCTCAGGAGACGGGTTAGTGTTACAGGACACAGCTGTAAGCCTCTGGGAAAGTGTGTGTGTGTGTGTGTGTGTGTGTGTGTGTGTGTGTGTGTGTGTGTGTGTGTGTGTGTGTGTGTGTGTGTGTGTGTGTGTGTGTGTGTGTGGTCTGCTTGTGGCTTTATGAGTATAGAGTGTGACGTTACTCAAAGTGTGTTTTGAGGCCAGAGTTTTCCTCGTCAGTTTTAAACACCCTTTGGGAGCTGGCTTACTGAAAGGCCACAATTTACAGTAAACACAACAACGGGATTAATTAAATACAGCCTGAACAAATAAACCAGTGAGGGACGGGAACGTTACACTCAATCATTATATTTAATTCCTTAATTCCTTAAAGCATTCCTTAATCAAACGTCAAGGGGAAATGTCAAGACATAAAATGGGAAGGGGAGGGTGTAGTAAAGCGAACACATCGTGCTAACAAGAAGTAAATAAAGCTTCTTATAGTGTTAATGTCCAGAAAACACATTATGATTTCTTTTTAAATACACAAATCACGCTCTGTCTGAAATTTCCCATTTTAGCACCTGTGTCTTGAAGCCCCCTGCCAAAAAAGCACATGTAGTTCGTAGTGGAGTTACTCAGAGGAGAGGGGGGGTATATTCTAATAAGATAAGATAAGATGTACCTTTATTAATCCCCATGTGGAAATTCAGGAGTTGAAGCAGCAAAAGAGTGAGAATGAAAACCAGGACAGTGCGGTTTCACACAGGATAATAAAATTAAAATAAAACTCAATTACAATTAAAATTGAAGTAACTGTTAAAACAAAATTGTGTCCGGATTGTTAAATATATTTACAGTTATGTATTGAGATACTGATGCTCCCCAAATATCACTTGAGTCTGCAAGTGATATTTGGGGAGCAACTTCTAAATAGCTGATTTAAAAACTGACTTATTCTAGACACTCTTTATACCTGTATGTTTGTGCACAACTTTGAGAAAGTGAATTTTAATTATTTCTGTCGATTATTACCAAAATCCACCTCCCAGATTCCTCCTAAAACATTGTCTGATGGCACAGAAAACTATTCCCCCGAAGACCATGATTGCAAAACAAACAAATCTGTGAAAGCAAAGGCAACGATAGACTCAGGGACATCTTCATCAACACACTTTGCTACCTAGTGCATCTTAAGATAAGATGAAATAAGCGGTACTTTATTAATCCCAAACTGGGATTTGTTTTTGTTGCAGCAGCATAAAACAAATCAAGGCACATAATTAGAAATTAACAAGTAGAAATAAACAATTCTTAAATAAGAGCATCTCAAAACAGAAATGGAAATAACCCGGAATTAGAGAAAAGATATACAGTTGATTATGAAGATAAGGAATCTATAAACTGTCTGGAAGTTAACACAATATAAAGCAGGATATTATATACATAACAGTGCAATGAATGGAATATTGAATTTAATATAAATGTAAAAATGGACAGTGTGAAGTTAAAGTCCAGTCAACAAAGAGAACATTAAACCTGGTGGTGAGGAAAGGAGCAAAGTCAAAGACACCTGGGGTAATAGCAGGGGAGGCCCTAGACCCCGAGAGGCTGTGTAACCATCAGGCCACGCCTCCTCATGTCAGAGTGCTGAAGGCAGTAAATCAGGACCGGAGATGGAGCGTCGCATGTACACAAGCCACGTAAAAAATGAGAGTCGCTTCTGGACGCCTGCCACCAACACACTGTCATGTATTGTTGTCCCATAATCGCAGCTGAGACGCTGTCAGGTGGCCCAATAAGAGAAGAAGAGGAGAGGCGGGGAAGAGCTAACGAAGAGTCCGTCACGATGACATGGATCCTCCACTGTGAGTGTGATTCAATTAGGGATGTCTCACTTAATCCTACAAGGGACCTCCGTCATATCTCTCAACTTAATCCCCCCAAAGATACTGCTTATAACTTACAGTTGAAAGATTACTCAGTCATCTCAAAAGAGGCTTTTATGATCAACTGTGAAGAGTAAAGGGTTCAGAGACACTCAATCAAATCAGATGAGATACGATAAGGTTGCAAAATGACTAATTATGAGACCAAATGTACCTGTGTGTCAAACGCAATTGGTAGTTTTTATCTCCAGACGTTTTAAATCAGACGCTTTTGTTCCCAATTCCCGAAAATACAAAATAAAACACAAGTTAGATGTATTAAGCTGTCCCTTCTTATTTATGGTTCATATTTGTATTTTGTGGCTCCACTGTGACATGTCTACATGCTTTAATGTTCAAAAAGCTCTTTAGCGTTCCCAAAGAGTCTTTAATGAAAGTGAAAACAAATGCTTCAAGTTCTGCGCTGTGCAGACGTGAGAACATCTGAGCGCTACAGACTGTAAACTTCATCATCACAGGGATAAATCACGAGTCTTTAAAACCACCTGTTCGGGGTGTCAGCACTTCTCTTTATTGAATAACTGTATGAATAGTACAAAGGCATCTCGGTCCAACACCACCATTGGATTTCTGGGTAATAACTCAAGCTCTGCCGTGTTCCCTTAATCCCACGAGGGAAACGAGAGGACATAAATCTTGGATTGTTCTCACACGTTGGCAGTGACGCCGGCTATTGTCCCATGAGTGACTGCCGGATTATCATCGCGCTGGATGTGTTGTCTACGTTCATTTCAGTTTCATTTGAATTTGTCAGCAAACTGGGGCGGGTAATGAATACCAGAGACGACATCGTGTCATTGTCTCTTCCCCGAGTTGTCTTCACATTTAATATTCTGAGGCAGGGAATTGTTGTTCTTTATATTTCACCCGTGTTTTTACTACAATGCTCAGCCTTTTCTTGACTTTCAACCAAAACCTTTTCCCGACTGAGAGCTATAAGAAATGCTCGCTCTTAAACAGCATGTCCTTTACCTAAGCCTCACTTCCACTCCTTTGTTTAGTTTCTGTTTTCCTTTGTTTGACTATTTTCTAATCATAGTAGTTGTGATTAAAGCTTTTTTTGTTCAGTTTTATCATACAGTGTTTGCACTTTTTTGTATTCTCCTGGTTCTCCACTTTGAAATGTACTGCCTGAATAAAATGTAAATAAACAAAGTGTATTCTTTTTACGTTTTGAGTTGAGAAATGTCAAGTTTCCAAAATGAATATATGACCACTTAATTCTTAATTATTTATTGTTCTAACAGTTTGTTTTAAAACCGTTACTTATCTGTATATCATGTTATCTTTTTATCCCTGGTGATTCTGTTGCTGCATAAACTCCTGAATTTCCCCACGGGGATTAATAAAGGTACATCTTATCTTATCAAAACAAACATTGCAAATATATCGCAATTGTGGAGATAGTCAAATCTGAATTAATGACATAAGAGAACTAAGCAACGATTAGTTTGAGGAAGAAAAGTAACTGTGTGTCAAAAGCATTTGGCAGCTTGGATCAGAATTCTTACATATAAGACCTTTTTCCCCCTTTCAACAATTTAACAAATAATGACATATATAGTTCAAAATGTCTGGATTTAGATTTAGAAGTTGCCTGTAATATAAGTGACGGATGATTGCAGCTGGCTTGGATTCAAAGAGATATAGTGTGGTCACTAGTTTGTGAAGAAAACACACACTGAGCAGATTCTGGAGTGGCAGAATTATGGATGACCTGCAACAAACCACACACTGTCTCTTCTGTCAATCCACACCCCCATGGATCTGATCTCATGCACTCGGGAGGCAAGAGTGCTGAATCACAGGCCTCAACTCAGACCGTGTCATCTCCCCCTGCACACTTTACCAGCGGTAGTGTGTGTGGGCAATATCACTTTTCAATAAACCCACACAGCAGTGAAAACATACTGACATGTTCACAGGTCTTCTTACTCACATTAGTTTAGACATGTGTTTTTATTGTTTTCCTCTTACGGCTGGTGCCAGGGTTTGTACGGGCCCTTGGTATTTTACCATTCAATACAAGCCAAAGTAATACAACTCACAGAGGTATCGCGTGAGTCCGGCTCCTCCATAACCTGTTAGACCACATGAGGGATGTTATAATAGACCCTGTGAAGGGGAGCCTGTGCCATTGAGGGATTGTGCTTTGGGCCATTTTCATATCCCAGTAAGAAAAAGCCCCGTTTGTAATTATAGTGCAGGGCCACTTTAATCTCAGCGCTCTTTCATAACTCATCCAGACCCGGGTCACAGTCAGTGCAGGAGCCCTGAGTCCTCACATTAAACCCAGCACAGATTGATGATGGAGAGAGCTCCCAGCAGCAGGTTATAAACAGTGGATGAAGAGGAGGGTCTCATCTTAAGTCCTGATGTTACCAGGGAGCTTACAAAGCTCTGCAGCAGCCCAAACGCATATTTCAATATGGGGGTTTGATGTAGCAGCTGCTGCAGGAACACAATCAGTTTTTTTATCTATTTTTATGTTCAGCTGCAAGAAACACTGCAAAGAATATGAAGCAGATACAGTGTACGTAACCTGATGTGCTGGATAAACAATAACCCGTCTCTTAATAATCCATCTGTCAATCACTTTCTGTCACAGGCAAATCAGATCAGAAGCCGGTCAGGGGAAAAGAGAAAAAATAAAAGATGTGGTCTTACTTGGGATCCCGTGGGCTGTTTGGACGGCTGTTGGTCCGGAGTCTGTTCTCCGTTCCCATTGGTGGTCGCTCTGGTCCCGAACCGGGGCTGACCCGTCTGATGGGACAAGAAAAACGAAAATACTCAGCAACAGAAACTTATTCTCTTCACAAACCTCTCAGATGAGATAAAAGCAAGTCTGTAAAGCTCAGATGAGAAACGGGTTAAAACCTGTGATGTGGGGGTGTAGTTTGGTAGAAGGAAATTGCAACAATAAAACCCCCAGCTCACAACAAGGTCTTTGGAATACTTTAAAATAAGATCAGATATACTTCATTGATCCCAAACTATGAATTCTGGAAAGACACATATCTGTTGAGTTTATAAAATCAATGTTTTGCGCAGCACACACAAGCAAAGTGCTAAATAGTTCCTTCACATTGGAGAGACAAAGGACATCTCTGCAGCTGATATCGCAAACACTCAGCAACCACAACAATCTATATTGAAAAATAGCACTAAAGGTCAGAGAAAAATCATATGTATTTAGATGTTTTGATCTTCTGCTGCAGTGGAGTGTACCTGGGTTCATCTGGAGACGGTTCCTGTGCGTGGCCGTTGGTCTGGGCGGGGCTGTGGGCGGGGCTGTTCTCCGGACTCACTTCCTCTTTAGCACCGTTGTTTGGTGGCAGCTCCAGGCAGGCCCTGACCCCCTCCCACTGCTGCGCCGCATTACGGATCGCCAGACGCCGCTTCTCCTTGATGAACACAACACACAAACACAAACACAAACACACACACACACACACACACACACACACACACACACACACACACACACACACAGGAAGAGGACAGAGAAGGTTTCAAGTGACAGTTCTGATGAGCAGAACACAGGGGTCAAACACAGAGCTAATGGAGCCACTCTTAAATAATCTCAGGCGTCTTCACCTCATTAAAGTTGGACCTGAAATTCTAAACGTGTGAGTCCAATGTGTTGCTCTCGTTACTGCAGCATTTCACTGCAGATATAGAGGTAACAGTGCCAGATTTCTGCTCCTTTCCTCTTGTGATTGTTCTCTCCTGGACAGGCTATAGTTTCGATATGCTTGGGGATGGAATGTGCCACTCCCTAATGCAGGGGTGAGTCAGTATCTCTGGCTAGGACATTCAATATAACATATTTCCTCAACAGCAAGGATTAACGGGAGTAAGGTTACTGAGAGAGACAATGAGTCCTGCACAAAGACCATCTCTCTGCAAAAGGAGCCACATCAATATGTACCTCTGCACACACACACACATACACACGCACACACACTGCTGAACAGTTACATGTACAAGACAGAACATTTATAGACCCACCTACAAATACAGCACCAATGAGGACAGTGTACCCCTCCCAAAGCATCATTATTCTAAAGGCTACTTTAGTTGTGTAAATTGAAAAAATCCATGTCTGTATCAACATCTTTTGTGTATTTATTGTCCTACACCGCTTCAACAATAAAAAAATACATACATTATTAGACAAACAAGCTGAAATATTAAAGAGATTTCTCATATAATGTGTTTTAACGATAAAAAGTAATATTAGGAGACAAAAGAGTTCATTATTATCCAAATGAACACTACATTCTGCCCCAGTCTATCCTCAAAGTAATCACAGAGTTAAAGTCCAGATCTAATGTACCATTGGGATGTTATTTTAAATGTTTTTTCATTGTTTATTGTCTTAAATATGTGTGCTGTTGATGTTGAAAATGGAGCAGCTGTGAGGAAAGAACACTTCCAGACTCAATTAGACAGTAAAGTATTATCGTATTGAAAATGTAACCTCATGAGGATACGTTTAAAAAGTCATCATCATGGCTCGACAACAAATACCTAAATAAGAAGACAAAGAGACAGGAAATCTAAAAACAAATCCAAAGCTTTACTGGAATATTTGAGAGCTTTCTCCTCACACTGTATATGTGTTGATGGACACAAATTCAGATTATGAGACGAAATAATTCGTTTTTATCCAAATAAACACCAAATCTAACCTGGATCCTAAAATGTTAATGGACTAAAGGTGGCTTATACTGTAAAATATGTTGGAATAAAGTACTGTATAAAACAGTCAGATTGATGGTTAATCACATATCTCTTAAACTATGATATGTAGCTTTACCCAACTACTCTTCTGTTCCGATCAAGGACAGACCAAACAACCCCTCACTGTATTCAAAGGACCCGTTTTGTTCAGAGGACACTTGTTACTACTCTCCGAGAGTACTCGCTTGCTTAATATTCAAAGTGTAAACGCAGAAAACAACAATATAATGAGAGCGGTACCTTATGAATGGTCTGCTTGTGACCCTCCCTCTTCTTCTCCTCCTCCTTCCGAGCCTGAACACCAGCCATGCGCCGATCCTCGTCCTGAGAGAGACAGCTTGTGCAATCAGAGAGTCGCTCCATTCATGAGTTTTGAATAATTCAGCAGAGAGAGGTGGGGGGGAGGGGGGGGGACTACAAAGGACTCTTGAAGAGAGGGCTGCAGCAGAACCGGACCGGTGGGGGGATGGATGGAGGATGGGAGAGACTCTCCCACCGACTGGCTGCATCACAGGATTATCCGTCTGATTTTCAATCTCGGATCAACCCAAACACAGCTGTTTGGGAGAAGCCGAAACTCCCAGAATGCACTGCTGCTGCTACAGTACAATCTGAGTGTGCCAGCTGAAAGCCGGGAGGGGGGGTTCAGCTGTCTGTGATGATGCCTCCGTCTGATCAATAGTAGTAAAATCACCCAGTGGGGACAGACTGAGCGGTCCTGAGTGTCACTGCTGTAAAGCATTCTGGGAGAAGCAGCCCATAATGGGGGGTGAGCAGATTGCAGCAGATGTTTTTCTGTGTGATCGATCAATATCTTATTGATTGCAAAGGGTGCTGTTTGCAGCACTAAAAAGGTATTTGTTTGGGTAGCCTCCAAACGCTCTATTAGGTTGGTTATTTGGCCTTTAATGCTACAGTCAACTACAATATTTCCAGTTTAATACAAATCATATTTAAGTTCCATAAATGTAAAGATAAAAGTTGTTTTTCAGTTATTTTTACTCAACTAAATGGGACATATAAAAGAAATAGCCCTCTAATTAGTCATCATAGTAATTGCACTGGTTTTTGCTGAAATCTTACAAACTTTATGAGAGATATGTTTCAAAATTCCTAAAAGAAATATTTAGAGTTTGAAGGTAAGAATTCAATGAAGTCCGGTTCAGGGGCTGAAATAATAAAAATACAGAACAACTCACAGAAAATAAACAATGACATTTACAGATTTGTATTCTAGAAATAATTCTAGCAAATCTAACATAAAAATGGTTTAAACTGAAATGAAATAGGAGCTTTATTTACCACGTTAAATGTATTTGCAGGTAATCTAAATATTCAGAGGATATATGCTGCAGTATATATAGTATACGACTTATTATTTACCTACTTTTATATTCTTTTATTTTTTTGACTTATTTACTTAAAGGGTTTTAAATTGAACTTAACTTGTTGGTCTTTTAACCTTTATTATAATGATGAAGTTTGTATTACTATTTTTGTTGTACATATATGTTTACTTTTATATTCTTGCAGACTTTTCCGAGAGGAATCATTATTTATCTTATTGTATTTAATTTGTATAATCATACATTTTACCTCAATGTGTGTCTAGACCTGTTACCATGTTTATGTTGTTGCTGTGCTGCATGACTTCTTGTGATGTGTGACCTTTTGTAAAGCACTTTGAGCTGCACGTGCTGCATGAAAAGTGCTTTATAAATAAAAAAAATACAAGACCACTAATAACAGCTCCAGTGTACTGTAGAGGAATATTGTATGTGTTCCTGTTTTGGTTTTAATAATTGGTATTTGGCATGTACTAACAGGACACGGAGAAATATTAGTAATATTTTAGCCCAGAGATAAACAGTAGTACTATATCTCCTCATTTGCAGTGTCAATTCTCATTTCATTCATAAATAATAGCCGACCTGCTGTCAGTCAGGCATAGATTTCCTCTCTGATAATCTGATCCGACTCGGAGTGTTGTTGAAGGGTTCGAGGGGAGAGCTTTTCAGTGGCTTCGTCCCAGTCTGCCCGCAGCAACATCATGACACACTTTGAAAAGATGGAAACGTGTCCTAGGCTGACATTGTTTACATCAAATCACAACTAAAACAAAGTCAACTTTCTGGGAGTAAAGCCCCCGGCTCTTTCTCAGATTTCACAGTTAAAGACAGGAGTGTGTTTTATGAAAGATGGATTTTTTGAAACTCGCCAAACCGGTTAAGGATCTTAAAAATCAAGTAAAAACTTGAAAATGGTAGAAAAAGGAGTTACGAGTGCTATCAGCAGTATGTGTACTGGGGGCAAGGTGTGTGGCACTTACAGATTCCTCTTAAAGAGCAAGCTCAGACCTGGGTGCTCTCTGCTTGACAGCCTCTAAAAGCACACTGATGTTTCACCGCACACTTGGCTGGCACGCCGTGCGAATGCAATGACTTCATGTTTATGCTTGAGAATAATCATTGTATTGAGATTGCTTGGTTTATAATTATAGTTAAGTCACCGGTGCATCTTTGCCTTTTAATGCGCGACCAGGAACATGATGAACGCTGTAAAAATGTCAGAAGACAAAGAGGAGATTTGCATCGTAAAGATTTACAGGAGAGCGCCCCATCGAGCGTGAATAGGAGACCGCCTCTTAGGGTTCATCGTGAGCTTGTTTTGGACTAAAATCATAATAATGTTGTTTTTAAAGACAGACACGCACTACATGTACAGTAAAGACAGGAACACGTTCTCAGGCAGTGAGATTGATGTTTGGGCAATTAGCTGAACACGACTAAGTGATCACATATGACATCAAATCTGAGTTTATGAAAAAAAAGCACCAAAATAAATGAGTTGTGAGGGGTTTGTACTGTGGCTTACAGTTGGCAGTGGGGAAAGAAGTAGTAGATTGTATACTTAAGTAAAAGTAGTAATACTAAACTATACAAAAGTAAAAAAGCCTGCGTTCAAAATCGTTCTTAAAGTGAAAAAGCATTGGCATCAAAATATATCTAGGTCCCAAAATGAACAGTAGTTGTTATATATGTTATATGTTTTGTATTAACTACAAATCTAAGTACCTAAAGCTGTCAAACACATTTAGATGAGTAAAAATTACAACAGCTTCTAAAATGTAGTGGTTATACTCAGTTAAAGTACAAGTACCTCACAATTACTCAAGTGTTAAGTACATTAATGTGTTTCACTACATTCCTCAACTGTAGGTTCTCATACCTCTATATCCTCTTTGTGGTTCATCATGATGGATTACGCTGATGATTAAAACTCTGAAGAAATGAGTAGAAAGTTCAAATGGACAATTTTAGAAAAACCTGATTTTCAGATGTAATTAGCAGGATTTGACCAGTGGTCTTTTGAACTTGTAAACACACACACACACACACACACACACAGTTAAAGAGCGGAGACTTACTGTGATGCGCTTCATGTCCAGCTGTTTCAGATGAAGCACACAGCGCAGGACGGCCTGCTTGTACCATGTCTCCAGGGCTACAGGATTCCCATCCAGGGTGAGCTCAGAAAGGGAGCGCGACTCTCCGAGGCAGGCTAGCTGATCGACACTGCACAGAAAGAAAAAACGATTTGAATGAGATCTAGAGGTATAGCTACAGAAACACAGCAACTGCTTTCAAAACACAAAGCGAGGCATGGGGAGATAACTACAGTATGGGTCATGAGTCATCCACTTACTCAAGGGATATTTTGGATTGTTTTAAAGTGGGGTTGCATTAGGTACTTATCCATGTCCATGTTTTCCGGATATTTGCAAGTACACCAGTAACTACAGACAGTAGTTTCTGCATGGTAACAGAGCAAGGAACTACTGTGGATAGGGCTTAAAGAAACGTATCTCTAAAACAAATCAATTTCAGTTTAAGTGTCGCTTTCATTTGAATAATTTCACAACTTTTCCCAGACAGCCCTACCTGACGAGAAACTAGAGCTGCCATCTTTCACCTGGCTCCGTTGATAAGAACAGTAATTTTATCTTGAAAAACAAAGGAGTTGTTGGTCTTCTGCTGCCTGTTTTGGTATTTGTGTGTTATCAGGTTCAGGTTCAGGTTCGGGTTATTTATTTGTTCCCGTAGGTAGACTTTGGTTTGCTGATAAAAGGACATGGGATCCTTCTTGAAACACTCTAAAAAACAAACACAGACAACAGACGCATCTCTCATAAAAGTGCACCCTGCTCCGTCAAATCTCGAAACATTTAAAACGAAAAACACTAAACATGTACCAACACGGACACCCAAGATTCATAAATAACTAAATAACTAGGCATCTGTGCGACACTTCTAAGGTTTGTTAATTTGTGCAATAGCTGCTGGGATGAAGCTGTTTTTACACCGCTGGTTTATACTCTTTGGGACAACTGACCTCCGGCCCGAAGGAAGAAGCTTAAATTCTGAGTGCAGAGGGGGGGAGTCATCATCCAACATATGGCCGGATAACCGCTGTACCTGCCTGAGGTACAGGGTCACAGGGTTTAGCTGTGGCTCACCAATCAGCCTGCCAGACCACTTTATAATCTGAGAGTTTCTGCTCTTCAGGTTACCGAACCATGACGTGAATGAAAAAGACAGTATTGACTCGATGAAAGCACGATAAAACATGATCATCATAGTTTTGTTATTGACTTGGTGAATCTAAACTAACCAAACGCAGAGAAAAACATGAGATAACTATCCCATCATGGCAGCGGTACACCAACAACTCCTGAGGTCTGCGAGGGAAGATTACCTTTCTCTTTTGTGAGTGGTGGCAGGGAAAAGATTGTTAAAGTAATCTCTGTGTCTTCATCTGTTTCTATTCCCTAATCTTGTGAGTGTATAAGGTTTCGGATCCACAACAAGATCAGAGAGTTTCAGTTCACTCTTGAACAGGGCGATCTGAGGGCATGATAAATCTGTAAATATATTCTAAATAGTGTTAACTTTAACTGGTATTGATTTTGTTAGTTGAGCTTTATTTGTTTAAGGTAAAGACTTGAACTGAAGCTAATTCACTCACTACAGAGAAGTGCTTCATACAACTCTGAACTATCCCTTAAATACCCCCCCCCCCCCCCCCACCCTGTTTCTATGTTTGGATTCTATTATCTGAGCTTGAATAAAACACAACATTAAAAACTGATCCTTTAGCCGGCCCACACTCGCAGCCTGACATTACACAGGGGGCAGTGAAGAGAGGAACTCTCACTACTCTGATTAAATCACCCCGTGGCAAAGGAAGATATGGAAAACCACCACCATGCCAAGTGACGCTGAGGAGATGGCTAATCTGTGGTAATAAGCTTGATGAATCATACGCCTGGAACTACGTGTGAACCCTCTGCACTGTGCCTGAGCCTGGCCAGAGGTTTTAGAGGCTAAAAACAGTCAGACTACAAACCCTGATGAGCTATTAAATAAAGATCTGTGTCACCACTTCTCGATTCACTTCACTAATATTTTAACCAATAATAATAATAATAATAATAATAATACATTTCATTTCTATAGCACACTTTAAAAACAACGTCATCTAAAGGTCCTTCACAATGCTGTGAGGGAGAAAAAAACAAAAGAATAAAATTAATTTAAATAATTAAATAAACTCAATTAAATAAATCAAAATTCAATTAAATGAGACAAATAAAATACATGTAAAACAAAACAAAACGAACTAGGCAGAGAACACACTAAAGATAGGAGACTCTAATACACACAATAACTCATTCCCATGTGTGCACAATGCTTTGAGTAATACTATTTGAGTGCACCATTGGGATCTCTATTTGAGAAATCCCAAAGGTGCATCTTGTGCATTTTTCCTAAATGTTGCATTATTGTGCCGGTGGGCAATGCCCTCCTGGGTATAATTACGTTCATAAAACCATTCAATAATAGTTGCAGTATTAAAAAGTCAATATATTCCTGTCCCAAAGGTCCATAAAAGAAGTAAATGTCAAAAAATATGTTTGTTTCTGACTTCTGTCTTACTCCAGATTGTCTAATTTAAGCAGGTAAATTCAGATCTAGAGAAGGAAAAGAATACCTGCAAACATATATATGGATTTTGTTTTGAGGATGTGGATTTCGCTCCATCATCCTGTACTGGGTAACCTGACTGCACCAAGTCAGCTCTGTCCCTCTACCTAGCAACAGAGCACAGCTGTTCTCCTATCAGCATTGGGCAAATTCAAAACGTACAAACAGCAGGTTTCTCAAATGCTACGGTGAGCCTCCACTCATAACAGTCATTGATTTAAACACACATTTACCATGAGGTCATAATAGTAGAATAAAGACAAGGAGAAGAAGTGAACACAGAGAAATGACTTCATAATACTAACAAATGTCCCTCTATAATGTCAGAAATCTGCAAATACAGAGTGATTATCTGTTGCCTCTTTGTCTTGATCCTCTCTGACACACAATAAGAGCAGGGCTGGTTTGAGAGATGTCAGGTCAGACGTATCACAGCACAAGGTGACTGTGGTCAGGGAGGCTAATGAAGACCGTCCTATCCTAAATCCCACATACAGACCAGGCCACTCCTCGAGGCAGCATTATTCAGTGGGACGGCTAAGTTAACATCTCTGAGCGCAGAGAGGGAGAAAGAAATCGGAATAAGTGCATAAAGCGGGCAAGAAAAGACACCTCTCATCCATCATACACACGTCTCCTAGCAATGCTGCTCTTTAATCCTCAACCTTCAAATGTGTCGTTACATCTGAAAGAAAGTGAGCTCCCTCCTCTCAGCCGGCTCAAAACAACTTTATTGGCACACCCATGTCTTAGCTAATAGCTTATTCCTAACAATACAGAACATATCTAGGTTGGTGTTTTCTAGGTTACAGTAACTGCCCGCCCTCAGTGTGTTTAGTGTGTGTGTATGTGTGTGTCCTGCCTGCATCGTGCTGGCCAGGCCCCCGCCAAGAGCCTAGGGAGTGGACTTGGAAATGTCCCGGTCACCATCAGCGGGGAGGAGGGAGTTAAGCGGGTACGAAAGGCTTACCTGGTGATGTTGTTGCAGCTGAGAAAGAGGCACTGCAGGCAGGGCAGGAGGTCCACCTCGGTCTGGAGAGAGAAAGAGAAGGAGGTGAAGAGACGAGAGAGAGACGGAGGGATGTGGAGAGGAGAGGATGTTCTGGAAGAGGCCAGTGCATCTCGTTAGAGCTCTGCATCCTTCTCCATTCCCTCAGTCACCTTGCAGCTTTCAGCATCCACATCCACCCTGCGCACACACACACACAGCACACTGCCTTGTCTGCACATGCAGAGGAGGGGCAGGAGAGAGAGAGGAGGACAGGGGGGAGGGGGAGGGGTGAGCGGAGTGTGCGCTAATGCAGAGATCCCCTGCTGCAGGAGGCGAAGTGCCACGAGAACATATATACATCCAGACGCTACTGTGTGTCATCGGGCGAGGACAATAGCACGGGTGGATTCAGTGGGAAGTCTGGGAGGAGGGTTGGCTCGTCATCAGGCAGCTGAGATAATGCAGAATTAAGTGAGGGGTTGGGGTGAAGAGAAGCAGCTGGTGAGCCAAGGGATGTAGTGATCTCTCACTGACTGTAGCTAATGAGATGGTGTGTGTGCGTGCGTGTGCGTGTGCGTGTGTGTGTGTGTGTGTGTGTGTGTGTGTGTGTGTGTGTGTGTGTGTGTGTGTGGTTGTATTTGTGTCAGTGTGTGGCTAGTGTTGCACTTGCTGGAGGCACAGAGGACACTCCCAGTGTGATTCAGCAGCGTCAGCGTCCACCGCCTCCTCCAGCCTCCTCCAGCCTCCTCCAGGCTCCATTCAGATCAGACCAGCCTGTTAGCATTTGGGCTATATGCTAGCTCCTCTGCAGAGAGTGGTTCCAACACTGCAGCAGACTCTCATCCTTTACAGAAACTCCTACCACCCCCGTCAGCACACCATACAGTATAAATATAGCGCACAGTTACTCATGCTTGTTTCTTCGATTCTAGGAGGCAAAATACTCGCTATAGTTCAGTTTGCAACATCAGGAGAACTGCTGGAGACTATCAAGAGGTGTTGGTTTTTTATATGTTGTTGAATCAATTTATTTGATCTTTTGTTCCTTTATTCCTCTTATTTCTTTGAAAAGGATCATTATCAGATTTTTTTTTTATATTATCATACCTTTAACATCTGATCTGATGTGAATTTCTTCGTGCTGATTTTAATTTGTGATGTGTGATCTGTTTTAAAGCACTCTGAGCTGCACCTGCTCTATGAAAAGTGCTTTATAAAAAAAGCGGTACCACTTTACAATACGACTACCCTTATAAAGGATCCATAAAGGGTTTATAATTAGGTTATTAATTAGGTTGTAAACACTTTATTAATCATTAAGAACCATTTATAAACCAGTTCTAACATAGATTTCACACACAACACAGGCTCACTATTTGGCAAGATGACTAAGCCTTATATTGGCTACCTAGCTTCCTCCCTTTCCTTCATCGGCCAGCATCCTGGGTATCTGTTGTTCACTGAGTTGAGGATGCTGGCTGATGAAGAAGACGAAGTAAGCTAGGTAGCCAGTACAGATAAATGTGGGCTCACTATTTGGCAAGCAACCGGTCACAGTTGTCTTGTTTATCTCTTGTCTTATAAAAGCAACCCTCTAACCTATTCTCTCATTTTTGTCAAGTGGCTTGAAACAATAACAGTTAGACAGCCCTGTTGATCTGGCCTGTATGCTGAATATGCGTTTATAAATATGTCACCTGTGAGCAAAGAAGCCAGCCCATAGCTCTCAATAATCCAGGCTTATTGCTACCTAGTGGTTAAACAACATCCAGTAAATTGAAAGACACATCCTGGTTCCGATGGCAACAAGATATTTTACAATATTTGCATGGGGACTACGGACGTGTAGGGATTTTCCTTATATAAATTGAGTAATGCTCTACTGTGAAGCTCAGCAGTCAGGGGTGTGTTTTCTTTCGATCTTTTAAAAACTGCAGATCATGCTAGTATCCAGTGCTACATGTAGCTCACTCTGAACCTCCACCGCTGTCCCTGTATGGATGCTGGTGGAGCAGCAGCCACCGCACGCTGTCTGAGACTAAATATAGCCGCGCTGTTTCAGACACAATGATGTCATCAGTGAGCTGATGTGCTGCACAACCATCGCCCACCAATGTGATCTCCGATTGATCCGAGCCAATGGGCTGACAGCATTGGCTGTGAGGTTGGTTGTGTGTGTGTGTGCGTGTGTGTGTTTGTGTGTGCCTGAGGGTGTGTATTAGTGTGGCCGTGCCTTCACCTCTTTACCCCAGCTCCACCCTCCTCTTACTGACAGCTTGCGTGTCTTCATTTATTCACACTCATCCCGAGCTCAGGCAGAGGCGTTACTCCACAAACACAGGACTAGCTCTCATCGCCGCTGCCTCTAGTGCGTGAAAAACACAACACAAAGAGCATGAAAGCTTCCCAAATAAACCCACACACACACACACACACACACCCACACACACACACACATAGATGCCAAGATGTCTCAAACAGTGTAAGTTGTGAGGTTTTGTGGCTGCTCTTTGAATAGCACAGAGTTGATGTGTGGGCTGAGCCTGCACACGTCTGGCCTCAAGTAAAGAGACTACGACCTGATGTTTGTGGTTCTGTTTTAGTTTTATTAATGAAAATGTTATTTTAGATATTTTAGCTACAGTTTTTCTAAGTTCTTTGCACTTAGAGGGGCCCTATTATGATCATTTCAAGGTTCATATTTGTATTTTGTTCCTCTCCTGGGACATGTCTCCATGCTTTAATGTTCAAACAGCTCTTTATTTTTCTCATACTGCCTGTGCTGCAGCACCTCTTTTCACCCTCTGTCTGAAACCAGAGCCCAGTCTGCTCTGATTGGTTAGCTGGCCGACTCTGTTGGGATTGCTCAACCGCTCAGAAATGTCCCACCCTTTAGCCTAACACATACAGTGTGTTAGAGTGCTAGCCAATAGAAATGCAAGTGTTACATAGTGATGTCATTATGTTCAGGGAGTAAACAAAGGAGTCCGATTGAGGCGTTTCAGGTGGGGGGGGGGGGGGGTACACAGACCCAGACACACACACACACACACACACACACACACACACACACACACACACACACACACACACACACACACACACACACACACACACACACATACAGATTACATCCACAGCAGCACCACCAATCAACCTTGGACATGTTTTACATTTTCAATATTAACGATGCTTGACACACTACTCATCCCACAGGAATAAAAAGCCGATGGGGAAGAAAAGAGTTTGGTAATCCATTGAGCTGGTCTGCCTCTGGGTGATGCTTTTTTGCTTCTTTTGTGTTTGTCCTTCTGCCAAAAATGTGAAATGCATCACTTACTGACTGCCACAAGTTTTGTCTTTGGAAAAACCCACCTGAGAGCAAACAGCAATCACTTAAAGAAAACACTATAGGTCAAATCACCGCTGTCTTATCCAGATCTGTCTCAGACTAATACACATATTGATTTACAATAACCTACAGATCTGGAGTTTCTCCACAAAGGATCATTCAAAAGCAATGATTAAACTACTGTGTACTGTTTTGGAAATTAGACAGAAAAACAAGAAATATGACTTCTATGGAGACTACTGTAGAGAAATCTAAGTTGACCAGGACCAAAACTACCAATTAGTCGACAAATGTGGTAAGAGGGGGGGGCCCTAGCATTATGACTTGCTGTATTGTGACCATTGGAGTGTAACAATAGTGATTTATATGACAAATAAGTGGATTTAGGGAGAAAATATATGGAGAACTGCTGAAAAATAAGGATGATCTCATTAATGTGCAAAATTAAATGCAAAAATGACATGTTATTGATGCATGCATACAACATAAGATAAATAAAATATCATAAAATGTGGAAATGCAGTATGTTGTTTTAAAGATATAATGCTTATATGATCTGAGTAGATTGACTGAGCCTAAAAAATAAGCAAGTCCTCAATGTACTTATTATAAGTCTCAAGCAGCTGGTCCATAATTCACATTTCCTCTGCCTTGAGCCGAAGGGAGAACCTGGACACCTGGAGGATGCTTATTTACTCTGTGCCCGATGCATGCCCCTGGCAGCAAACAGCTCTAATGACAGAGACCGGAGAATCTGCTGTGCTCCAAATAAAACACAACATCCGATAATTAGGGCTGGATGTGGTTATGATCCGAGCCAGCAGGCAGGCTGAGTGACGGGAAGAGGTTTCACAGGACAAAGCGTTGGATTCCATTCCTGTTTTCTACTCTGAAAAGCAGGAAAGGTCTTGAGGGATTTGAATACAAATGAAGGGGCCTGCTTTGGCATGCACTGTTCTGTTTATCAGATTAAAACTTTAGAAACCAAGAGGAGTGAATTTAAACGTTGAGGATATCCAGTTTCTCTTTCAGCGCGCCACAAAGTCGGAGGGAGGTTGTGGGTAATGAGCTACGTCTCCCTAGGTAACACCATTGAGATACATTTCTTCAAAGGTAATGTCGCTGTTTGTTATTTTGTGGCCGTAAAATGCAACATGTGATCCCAAGACAGAGGAAACCACAGAAGTACGGTCCAAAAGAATGACAAAAAAATGAAATAAGAAGTATGATACTTGTTTTTCATCTGTATTTTATCCAAGGAATTGTTTTGTTTGTGTTTGATTGTTCATAAAAATGCAGAAAGGGATATATTTGATGCACCTTTGGCAGCTGCAGACACTTCACAAGCTCAGAAACTCTAAAAGTTTGACTGTGAGCCTGACTTGTGCAACCATAGCTTTTCAATTTTGCATCAATTCTATGGTGCAACTATCTTATTTACACATTTTTAAATATTTTTGAATTCATTTCATTCATGTTTCTCTTTATAATGGGCGTCAGAAACAAACGTCTTAAAATGAGGTTGAAAATAAGAACATTTTACCAGTTACCAATACAATGCTTTGAATGGTGATTGTGAAAGAGGCGCCTCACCACAGCGGAGATGCGGTTGTGTCGCAGGTTGAGTTCAGTCAGAAGGCGCAGACCCTGCAGGTTCTCCACTCTGCAGAGGCTGTTTCCTGCCAGGTTCAACACTCGCAGCTCGCTGAGGTGAGACACGCTTTCTATCCTGCAGATCTGCATGAACGCACAGAAGAAATGCACAACATAAGACAAGTGGCAATTTAGATAATGACAGGCTCAGAGGGAGAGGACCTAGCATTGTCTTACAGAGTGGACTGCAGTGTTCTCAAATATGTTTGCATATATTTAGAAATACTAAAGTGTTGTAGGGGTGTAAAAACATGCTCAATTTTCTGTGCCGTGCCTGAGGCTACTGTTTCTGCAAAAGGACACCACTCGCCTCATTTACTTCAGCGATTTAACTCACTTGTGTACATTCTGAAGGACCGTGACCTTCAGAATCATAACAACAAACAGGTAGCTGAGTCAGTCAATAGTGAAATGATGCGTAGCTCCCCTCCTCCCTCAGAGGGACTAATTAGGCGCCCCTCCTGTCATAATAACACTTGAAATACTTCAGATTAATTCCTGAAGGTTACTACCCTGAGAAAGATGTGTGCACACTGTAGATGTGAGGCATTTAAGGTGAAAAGGGCATCAGGGGTTCAAAGATGTTTTAGAAATGCAAAGCATAAAGATTAATGTGTTTAGTTCAGTAGGTGAATTGGAAGAGATTTGGTTAAGAATAAATAATGGTAGTAGTTGAGTTGATTAGAAACCTGACAAAGATTTGAACTGAATGAGTTTTGGGCTGATATACAAACTGTATTTCTCTTACCTCTGCACATCTGTTCCAAAATAACTCTTTGAAGAAAGTTTCTGGGCTTTAGATTACTTAGAGCAGCACTGCCAGCTGGGCTTGGAGATAATACGCATAAATTCTAACAAGATGACATTAAAATAAATACAAAGACCTACAGAGAGTTACAAGGAAAGTGATAGGTTGTTTGTGGTAAGTCAGCAGAGTTTAGATGAATTGCTGTTGAAGTATTGCTTGTTTTAGGGAGTTTAGTCAGGCAGTCATTGCAACATAGAGATACAACTCTGAGGTAGTTTCTAATTACTGGCCATAGTGAGAAATGCACAAATTCTGGCATTATATTAAAAAAAACAGTTGAATCTGAAATCAGGGAGGGTAGTTTGCTACTTTTCTTTTTGCACGCATGAATACAGGTGGCAGTGCATCAAGTAGATCAGCTCAAGTGTGGTGATGGATACAGAGTGACATCATCACGCTGCATTGAAAGGACTTCACAATCAGAAGAGTGGAGTCACAGCTGGAGTGAAGATTCTCAGTCAACACACACCAACAGGACAATGGTTTTAAGAGTTAGAAAGGAGTCCTGTGGTTCACTTATCAAGAAGAAATTCATCATTTAAAGCAGTCAATGGACGACAAACAGCTGCATGCCCTCACAACGTTAACATTATCTCAGGCATCCCTGACGAGTAAATCCGGCCTCTGTCGACACACAACAACATCTCTACACACAAAGAAGATTTTGAATTGCCTCATTTGTAAATATTTAAGGATCTTTTCTTATACGCATTGAAATGAAGTGGGTTCCAGTTGTTTGATCTGTACTTGACTAGTAAGTTTTAATGTACAGTAAGTAATCATATCACTCAAGTATTGATTTTAAGTGCAATTTTGAGGTTCTTGGTACTCTGATTGAGTATTTGCATTTAGTTTTTGCTTTCAAGTTTCTCTTTTAAGGCTTTATTTGGCTTAACGATTGGGAATCAGAAACAAAATACAACAAATAAATCTAATTAAAACATGAACAGGTGAAAAATATATTGATTAATTTGGTGAAATTCACAATCTATCATTCATTATTTATACAGCTCCGGGAAAAATCAAGAGACCACTCCAAATATTTCTTAAATCTCAATCTCTACATGTATGGCAGTCATTCCAGTGTCTGTTGAATTCCAACACAGAGACAAATGATCGGTAGTTTATAGAATACAATACAAAAAACATACCTATAAATAATAAAACAAGAGCAACTGATAATAAGTGGTCTCTTAATTTTTGTGTATGTATATATAGTTTTATAAATGTTCCTCCCTTGCAGTCTAAAGCATTAGAGAGAGAGAGGAGGATAGCAACAGAGCATTGATGTAGGAAGTCTCTGTTTCAGTTTCACTCTAACCCAAAAGTACGTTGCTGACCACATTATGACAGATTCGGTCAAAGGAAATCATCATCTTGAGTTAAAAGAACACAATATTTCTCTCTGATACTGTCTTTGTTTTACACACCCTCCACTGTCCTCTGAATATTCAAGTGAAACTGCTCGGGTGGAAAACATCAGCGCCTAACTACAGATCCAACATGGTCAGGTCGCTCCGTGTCACTGAGGCCAAGTGTGGGCTGCATACACACTCCTTAAGGGAATATCCGCTGCTGAGTGCTTCCAGCAAACTGGAAATGAAAAGACATCCGGTGACAGAAATAAAGGTTACAGAGGAGGTGTGTGTGTGTGTGTGTGGGGGGGGGGGGTGATGTGAGCCTCCCTCTTGGAAGCTGGGAGGAAGAGAGGATGACAGTGATGTACTGCTTGTGGTTGACTCAAAGAGAAAGAGGACCAGCAGCTGGGGTTATATAGAAAATAGTGACTAAAACACGACTTTTAATTCATGCAGCCGTTAAAACTCACGCTAAATTTAGACATTTCAAGATTTATTTTTGTCATTGTGACGCAATTTACTTTAAATCTGGGTGGTCAGGTCGGAAAACATTTAATAAAAGTTACATTTAAACTCATAAAACAGGAGATTTTGAGGTCAGGGAGTGAAATCAAACCGTTTAATAGATTTATCATCTGCTGCTTAATAGACTCCTGCCAACAAATGGCTGCCTCTGAAAGCAAGATGCTCTCATAACTAGCTAAAGGAAAACAAATCTGTTTACTTTCATTAAATGTTCACACTATCAGAGCTATTTAAATGAACTGTAAGGAATCACGGTGAGTGGACAGAACCTGGGGCTACAAAGCCTTTTTTGTTTCAGGAAAAGGAACAGTAATTGGGACGCCTGCTTTGTGCACCAACATCAGAGAGGAGGGGTGGAGCTACACCGGGTCTCTGAGGAGGTGGTGTAGGCGGCATGCTGGCAAAACACTAATCTGACCGAGGGAAGCCTCACTTTTCCAGGAGCCGCTGAAATCCCAGTCTGACATCAGTGGTACTTACATCACCTCACTTCCCAGGCTTTTTAACATCAGCCAGCAATAATAGTTCTATTTTTCAGACTCAACATAGAAACATTGTGCCTGTTGAATCAATTATACTAGGACCACTGAGGGAATGGATGTGGGAGTATTACCTTGACAAGAGCTTTTTCATTTGACTCTTGGCAATAAACAAACGCTGAAGTTAAGTCCATAAACTGAGGTAGGTCCACTGATTATCGTTCCATTACTCATCAGATTTCTGACATAAAAAAAGATGATACAATACCATGAAGAGAAGGAATGACTTATTTCTTTATAAAACAGTTCATGGCACTCAATAGAGATGGATTTTTTTAGGAGATGTTTGACATAAACAAGTGGAACACATGGCTACAGTGTCCGCCCTGATAACTTTATAGGCCAGGGCTCCACAAGGAGAAGTGTAACGTGACGTAGACCCTCCTGCCTGGCCTCCTGCGGTCATATCTGTTTGACTCTATCTCACACAGAAAACCACTGTTTTGTGCGGAGGAGGTGAAAGAGACCGTCCACTCGTGATGAACTCTGCAGCTGTTGATCCTGATCTACAGTCAGAGATCTGCAGCTAAAAGACTCAGACTAAACACTGGTGCTGAAGGTGGGAGGAGAAGGAAGAGACGGCACCTGATTGTCATGCAAATCCAGGATGTTCAGTTTGGAGAGGCGTTCCAGGCAGCAGATCTTATGGATTCTGGGATAAAAAAGGGAAGAGATGATATTAAATGTACATACAATGTGTCACCATATATGACGACAATCAATACCACAGTCAGTTGTGGAATGTAAAAACAGTATACTCAGACATCCTTTTACTTTACAGAGTATTTCCATTTCCTGCTAAATACATATATTAAATAAAATATTGTACTTTTCACTACATTTATTTTACAATCATAGTAACTAGCTACTCCGTGCATATGATGCAGTACTGTAATGTACCCAGTATCTAAAATTAAACTTTCACAAACAACAATAATCACTCAAAGGATTTGACATGTATTTTTTGATGATAAAAACTAAATATTAATAGTATTTTTTTGTAAAATCTACATCATTCTAAAGTTACACTGTGAAAAGAGCCATGGTGCAAATTGAGTACTTTTCTTTCTTTAAGTATCATTAACCTAATAATACTTTTGTACTTCTACTCAAGTAACATTTTAAATTCAGGACTTTTACTTGTAATTGAATATTTTAAGACCTGGTATTTTGACTTTTACTTTGGGAAACATTTGAGTACTTCTTCCACCTCTGAAAACAGTTTTGCCCATTCTGAATGTATAGAAGTATAGGGATTCAAATTGTAGGTAAATGTGAATGTGTGTGTGTGTGTGTGTGTGTGTGTGTGTGTGTGTGTTTGTTCTATTGGACAGGTACCAAGCAGAGGACAGCTGACCAGCCAACAAACGCATTAAAAGGTTACATACCCAGAGGAAACCAACATACAGTAACTTAATGTCCAGGTGGGTTCAGATTGGATTACCTGTGAGCATAGAAGGCTAGAGTCTGCCTATGGAAAGCTTAATCAGTGGTATCTTTACTCCACATACGGCCCTGGAAGATACATGTCATGTTTTACAGAAGGTGAAACGGATGCCAGAGAAGGTCAGTAAGATCGTGACGTCATTTAGGGTGATTGATGACTTTAATTTTCCTCCTGCTGAGCTTCTGAAATAAAGATTACTGAAAACAAAATGAATGGTATTCAAATTGATCCAGGGACCTGCTGGGAAATCCTTTCTGTAAGCTTTTAGATGCATTGAATTACATATAAGCAACATTTACAGGTTTCACATTAAACCAGAGATCTCAGTATGTTATATTAAAAAACGATCCTCCATTTGAAGACTCTAAACGATCACATACTCTGCTCAACTTCCTGCCTTTGGTGAACCCAAGGATATACAGTAAGAGGAATGTGTTGCTTTGTGCGATCCACTGATGGCCACTGACCTGTTCTTTCCCAGCATGAGAATCCTGAGAGAGTTTAGAGATTCGATGCCAGTCATCTCAGAGATGTGATTGTCGTACAGGTTCAGGAAAACCAGCTGCTGCAGATGTGACACATGCAGGATCTTTGTGATTAGGTTGTGCTGGAGGTTGAGAAGCTGGAGTTCATCCATGATGCCCAGCTGGGGGCATTCCTCCAGACAGCGCCTGGAAATTACAAGAACATTCAGGCTTTACATGGTTGATTTAAATTCAGAAAATTAGACATACCAGCTTTATTTAACATTCACTCCATGCTATGTTGTGATTCAAATGACTGTCTAAATTATTTAATCACAAATGTCCGATTCTTTTTTCAAAGTTAGCACTTTTTCCCCAAAACAATCTGACATTTTTTTCTAAATTTCACCTTCTAAAAATGTCCCACTATTTTCTCCTTATTTTAGCTCCTTCTTCATGTGACCCTCATCATCATCTTTTTTTTAAATCACACTTTTTGTCTCCAAATTTTTCTCTTTCTATTTTCTTTCACTCTTGTTTTTTTTCTCCAAATGTTGACTTTTTTGAATTTCTGACAATTTCTTCAAATGTATCACTTTTTTTCTTGAAAGATCTGACTATGTGTCGACTTTTAGAAATGTCGACTTTCGATTCTTTTTTCATAATTCTAACTTCTTTATCAAAATGTTCACTTGTTAGATAACATTTGAACTTCTTTTCTAAATTCTGAGTGGATCAGATGTTGCTCTCCTCTGTCAGCTGTTCTGTAGGATAACTTTAAGTGTGAATCTATACGCCTACTGCCTGAATCTGCTTTATCAGATCTTAACTTTTTTGGCCCAACTAATGTTCTTTTAAAAATGCACATTTTTTTCTCCCAATTTTTATTCCTTTTGATTTTCTTTTCAAACTTCAATTTTTTCCAAATTTCGACAATTTTGAAATTCCAACTATTTCTTCAAAATGATCACTTTTTTCCAAAAAGATCTGACTTTTTTTCAAATGTCTGACATTTTCTAAATTTCGACTTTTAAAAATGTCCACTATTTTTTCACTATTCTAACTCCTTCATGTGGCCCTAATCATCTCTTAACTCACTTTTGTCTCCCGATTTGCTATTCTGCTTAGTCACCAGTGAAGGAGCGCTTCGTCAGCACTTGTCTCTACTGAGGGACTGCTGCTCCCTGGTGGCAAACTGGAGATCTTGCCATTTCATGTTAAAGCCTTAATTAAAGGCAGTCTATTCTTCTATTCTAATTATTCTCCTGCAAATATTGTGTGTGACTTAGTTCATAAAGAAAACCAAACTACAGCGCATTGATAGGAAGGAAAAATTTGAACAACTTCAACTAAATCATTCAATCAGTTTACAGCGACAGGGAAACCAACCTGCATATACGTATCATTTAGATAATGAAAGAAATCAAACCTGTCCAGGTCGATTCGTTGAAAATGGGAAACAAAGCTGTCACCGGGTAACTGAGTGAAGGTATTACCAGAAACTGCATTATATCTGTATCCTCCAGAACCACCTGGATCGGACATTACACACTGAGGTCAGGATAAACAAAAAGATGCTATATGTGTAGGGTAAATCTAAATGTAAAGCTCTATTCCTGCCATATTTACCTGCAGGCTTGGCAAGGTTTAAGGCATTGCAGTTGTAAGTGGCCACTGCAGAATGGGTTGGTCTCTTCGACTTGTCTCTTTTGTCTTGTGAGGATTGTGAAGCTGCATCCAAACCACTTTGAGCACCACATGCTATTGGCACTAGATTATGTAGAGGGGAATCTGTAGAGTCACTGGCAAAGGATGGCACTGTAGGAGTGCGGACAAGTCTTTTGGAAGAATGCAACCTTTTCTCTACAGAGGGATGGGGAAGCAAGAGTGCAAACTGTTAATAAAATATATAGTTAATATGCTACAATTATTCAAAATAAATAGATTTTATTTGCCCTACTTATCTTTTGTTTTGTTCAATTGTTTTTCTTTTTAAAATCACCCTAGAGGTATTTATTTCAGCAACAATAAACTGGGTCAAGCTTACCTGGGTACAAATGGTTCATTGCGTGGGTGTGATTCATGTATTTCTCCTTTACAAGATCTTGAGATTCAGTCTGCAGAGCAACAAACATGATACATTGTATAGTTTGCATCTGAAGGTCTACGCTATGAATCATATGGCTCGTCCTTCAGTGTGTTTTGTCATGCCTCACCATCCTCTGGGCTCTCTCCGATGCTGAGGATTTGGCAGCCGTGATGTGCAACTTGCAGCTGTGGACCTGCAAACAATAGTGGAAGAAGTAATTCAATCTTTTAATTCATACTAATACTACAGTGTGAAAATACTTTGTTTGACGTGAAAGCCGGGCATTTAAAACCTTTCTTAAGTAAAAGAATGCAAGCAAAATGAGCAGAATTTAACAGTAAAAATTGTTTACACTGAAAACTGTAATATGAAAAGTGACCAAAGCAAACAAATGCCATAAAAAGTACACTTTTACCTCTGAGTTGTGGTGTTTAAAGTTGCATAAAATGAAAGTACTAAAGCAGATTTTTGCTTAACTGCAATACTTGAGTAAATGTACTTTGCTCATAAATAGAGACATAGACCAGTGGTGTAAAGTAACTAAAGAACATTTACTCAATGTCTTACAAGTATACAAAGTCATTAAAACTAGCTGCACCTTTACCAGCTTTGATAACACTTTAATGATCAATAATTATAAAACATATCAGATATATTATTCTGAAATGAAATTTACCAATCAAACAATACTTTCACTTTTGGTACTTTAGGTATATTTTGAAGCTAATACTTATTTTACTTGGGTTAGGGTTAGGGTTTCTAACATTTGCAGTACAGGACTTTTACTTATACAGAGTATTCCTTCATGGTGGAACTTCTGCTTTTACTCAAGTACATGAGCTGAGTACTTCTACCACCTCTGCCTCATTCAATCATTAGCATGTAGAAAGCTAGTTGAGCTATGCTGCTAACTTCTTTAGTTAGCAGCATAGCTCACTGAAGCTGAAGCCTCAACATATCATGTTTAGACTAAATATTATACTGTGAAGAAATGATGAAAGTGTATAAAGAGTGGTATTTACCATGGGGGTGAGAGACACCCATTTATCGCTGTTGTTGTGTTTCTGTGTCCGCATCGTTTTACCCTCATTTCTCTCCGGCTCCATTTAGATAATGGTAAGAATTTAAAACAACATTGACACATACCAACAACTCTATTTAAGAAGCGGTACTAAAACTATGGATATTTTGAAGAACATAATGCCACGGTAAGACACAAGAAAACGATCTATATTAACGATCTTTTTTAAGCATTACAAAACTTCCTCGGAGACAAGCCTTGTTGCCATGGTAACTACGGCGTTGCCTGGTTACTCCCACTTCCCGTGTCGCGAAAACAAAACTCCGTAGTGAAACTAGTCCGGAAATTGTTTTAGTTAAAAACATTTACATTTTTTAAAGATTCATATATAAACATTTGAGGCACAACTTTCCAGTCAATAACATTAGATAGTGCTTATATGGTATAGATAATAAAACTGTTTTCATCTTGTTACACCCCCAAAATGTGTCTAGGTCAAATGGAGACCGTAACACAACAACCACTAAGTTGAGGGAGTCAGAATAAAAATGAGCTGATGTATTTATTCAAGAAACAATGGTGAAGACAAAGGAAATGTTGCCAGATAAAAGAAAATATAACAAAACAAGGCCTATATCTAAATCTATCCTTTGAAATAAAGCGTAAACAAAAATCCCTTCGATATGGTCTACCAACAATGGAAACAAAACCAATTCAGGGGTGGCAACAATCAAATAACCTAGAGGGTCAAACAAAGTTTTAGCTACGTGGTGAAATGTAGGTACCCCATTTGAAAAATATATAAAAGGGGAGAAGAGCAAAGACCCAGAGGAGGGGAAAAAACACAAGAAGGAACCTTTAGTCGTCCGGGAAATTTTACATTCTGCATTTGGCCCATCCTAGTGTTAGGAGAAGTGGGCTGCCATATGTACGGTACCCGGGGAGCAGTGTAGGGAACGGTGCCTTGCTCAGGGACACCACGGTAGCACTTGGTCTTTCGGGGACTTGAACTGGTGACATTCCAGTTCCCAGGCCAAGTCCCTGAGGACTTTGCCACCACCGCCCCAGAACAGCCTGCCTGGCATTTATTAACGTATGTACAACTGAATAGAGGTAGATATGGGAGGCTGTGGCGCAGTGGGGTAGGGGCAGTGCGCTGATCTTCAGATTAGGCAGAGCAGGTTCCAGTCCCACTGCAGTCAGCATGCCATAACACCAGCTCTGTCAGATATAGAAAGCCCCCTTTGCGCGTAAAGTCTGGTTGCCATTTTATATAACACTAACGATATCTCTCTGTTCAAACAGGTGAAGGGTAAATGTCAGCCAATTGCACGTCCCCTTCTACCGCAGAAAAACAAATGGTCCAATGTTCACTGCTGCCTGAGTAAACAGTACAAGCCTCTGCAGTCACATTTACCCTTGAGATGTGGGGGCACTCAGCTTTTTCCAGCAACACACATTAACTAGAGGAGAGGTTTTCAAAGTGGGAGTCTCAGTAGATAGAAGTGAAGGATGCATGAATGATAGCCTAAATCTGTGTAAACTGGTTAAAAAGATGGTTCAGAGATAAAGTAGTTTTGGGGAATCAACCCTCCTTCTCCGAGTCATGAACCAATACATGAATTAGGACAGACTTTTTTTTGTATATGGTGCAGTCTGAAGTTGTGTCACACAGCATTATGAGGTTATCTTGTCCCAAAAATGCTCCCATTTGCTGTTTTTAAGTAAACATGCTATTTAAATAAGTAGGATTCTGAGTTTTACGAGCAAATGGTGTTTTATGCCCTTCAGTCCAACATCACCTCCGAAAATTGAATTCAGTTTATTAAAGTCAGTACATCTGAATATGAAAGATAAGCTAACACCACAACACATTTACATAACGTTGTATGAATAAAACCATGTACTATATTTGTAGAGATGCAAATTACACTTAATTGTCAGCTATCACACGCAACCTTTGCCATCCTTATTCTGACATAATTCAAATTAAACACCTAAGAGAGCGAGCAATTACTGTGCCCACACCTGTGAACATTTCATTTTGACTTATTCTCTTCTTGTACTCTTGGTAAAATTGATGTCATTCTGAAATTGCTATGATAATGACCACAGGAACATTGAAAACAGACCTTTCTCTAGATTTAGAAATGATAGGACATGCACAAAAAAGACAAATGATAGCTCTGATACAGTTACCTCTGTCTCAAGTTTCTCAAATATATTTCATTACATTATATAGACCAAACCTTCACAGAATATAAACATACCTACCTTTAAAAAAAGTGATTTATTTAACAGAAATATAAACATAATTAAAGTCATTTGTAATAAACCGATATTTTTCATTTGGAAAGTATAATTGTTTTTGTATTTATATAATATATATGTCCTTTGTAGTTAAGATCAGCTGAATCTTTTCCAGAAAAAGTGTGTTATAAGGCATCATTTTGTTGTATAAAATGACAAATTTTCTTTATAATTCCTTCTCATTTGAGGAATTATTTACAAAAAATACTTAAAATACTAAGTGTAAAACCTTCTCTTTTATTTCTCTCTCCTAACAGCTCAATTAAGTCTTAATTTGCCCCAATAGTCTGAAAACAGAGCATTCCCTCAGTGATCTGTTTCTTGAAGGATAGACAATTGTGGAAAACTAGAAGTCCCAATGTCCCCTACATGTGTGCAAATGTGTGTTTTAAAAGCTTGAGAAATAAACCCACTATCATAATATAGTTGAAGCTCTCATGAATGAAATAAAATAATATCTTTGAGACAAACACATACAATATATCTGTATAAATGTGATTACTTAACATCTTTATTGTCATAAAATGTGTTGCATTTTCTCCATTTTAAGCAAAAGATATTTCTGTGTGTGACATCTAAAGCGTTCAGGAATAAACTGGATTCATGGTGTTAGAAATAAAGGCCTGAGTGACATGTCCCCCACAGAGGAGAAAATAAATGGCCAGATCTTAAGTGGATTATTAAAATGTTGCATAATATGTCCTTTCAAAGTATTCAATGTGTAAAAAATCAGTAAGAAACACCTTTGTCCTGCTAGCACAGTAAAGGCACATTAAATGACTATGAATGTTTAAAAAGTCACAGTTTGACAAAGTAGAATTTTAGTCAAACTTGGCCAAAATGTTAATAAGGCTTTTATGACGAAACACTAATGATAATAATGATTAAGCTAACAGCTGTTTACCTCATTTGCAGTAAAGACTGGAGGGAAATGTCGTCATAAATACGCTGGAAATCTTTCAAAATGTGTTGTCAGGAAGTCAGAGGCGGGTCTTAAAGGTTTAAACATCAACACTACGTCCGCC
This sequence comes from Eleginops maclovinus, assembly GCF_036324505.1. NCBI lineage: Eukaryota > Metazoa > Chordata > Actinopteri > Perciformes > Eleginopidae > Eleginops > Eleginops maclovinus. The sequence goes on along the minus strand of NC_086352.1, from coordinate 7,501,552 downwards.
TTTATTTACTACCATTTAATTTTGACGTTTTCAACTTTTGTTGTTAAGAGGCCCTGTTATGCTTTCTGTGGTTTCCCCTTTCCTGTGGTGTGTAGGTTTTTGTACATGTACATGGTCTGCAGGCTGAATAAGCAAAAACTAAAGATCTTTTTGAACATTAACGCATGGAAACATCTTTTAGTAGAGACACTAAATACTAATATCAACCTGAAAATGAGCTCTAAATGCAGCCTTTAAATGGCAGGAAAATCAAACTTGTGAATTCTTTTTCATGTCTTTGATGGATAACTGTCTTTCTCTGCCTTGTTAACAAAATAAATCATGGAACAACCCAATCAATCTGCAGTCAGCAACACCAGCGCAAACCACACATACTGTAGAGTGTGTTGAGTATTTCCAGTCTTTTTTACTGTGGCAGTAATGAGCGGTTGCTCAGCGAACACAAATCCAGATTCATCAAAAGGGACATCCCACACACTGCCTGTCAAAATCTATTCATGCAGCACAAGCTGACACAAATTATGGGAGGTATTCATCAACAGTTTGTATGACAGGCCATATTCAAAACATTACAATCTAAATGTAAGTTGTGTATAAATAGATCTACATTTATGTCTGTATAAAATGCATGAGAGGAGCCAATAAAAGGTGTCATCCGTCACCTTTCATCAGGATAAGATGTGTCCTTGCTCAATGGTGTGTATTTCTTGTTTTATCTGAATAATTGTCTCAGTTGACTGTCAGAAGGGAAATGGTTAACAGTAGTCAATTTATCTTAAAACCAGACCTACTGACTCATGTATGGCACAATACAATTGATACCTACTGTTGACTGTTGGAAAAAAATGTACACAGTTTGACGTTTTTATCATAGGAAATGGAAAGAAACAAACACAGTGTAATTGCAGCAGCAGTGATGATTTGTTGGCAGCTGCACCGCATGACTCCTGCCTGTTTTTTCCTGTCAGTGTATTTGTGAAGCTTTTTTCTTACACTTTGTCCAGAGTAACTGAAATGATTTAAGCCGTTCACAGTCAGAGGGGGAAATAGATAACTAGACCGCTCTGGGTTAAAGATTGCAGGCTTTATTTCAGCATTTTTGCAACAACTGAGTCTCCAGGAGTATCCAGAATGGTCTTTAAATGTGATAATACATATCTTTACATGCAAATAATGAGAGATGCAGGTGCAGTTTAATGGTATTTCTCACTTTGTCCACTGAAATCCACTCTCTTTATAACATGTCGCATGATTTATTCAGAAGGATTTGTGACTAGATTACAGAAAACATTATAAACAGCAAAGGAAAAGGGAATTAAAGGCCTTCACATCATTCATTTATTTTATATAATTGAATGTAAAACGCGTCTTTTGTTGAAATTCAGAAATCACATTCACATGCCTCAACAGCAATCTGCCTGCTGGTGGCTGCAAGCGATGGGGGGTTGAAAACCTTTCCTCACAGCTTCACAACCATCCCCCATTTTTTCCCTAGCAAAATTACTCAAACATTGAAGTAAGAGACAGATAAGAGGAGGAGGGGACACGGATTGGTTGCCATGACACATCGTATCAATCGTATCAAGATTAGCGAAGACAAAATGTGGGAAGCCATTATTGTAACACCGTCCAGAATCTCGTTTAGTGAACAAAGACTTAAAATCAATAAAGTATAAATAGATGAGAGAGCAGCACAGATGAATTTAAGATGAAATCACGACTGAAATCATCCCAATCATGTACCCATCCTGTGAAAATTAGGTACACAAAACGTGTCCTAGTGTTGTGTGAACTTGTGTTACTGTTACTGGCGTGTTATGTTGTATTGTGAATATGTGGGCTAATGTCTTTTATAAAAATGTTTTACATTATACTTCAACAAAAGAGGCCAGTTGTAAATGGGATTTAAAAAACTGTACAATATAAAAAGTCATGTAATCAACAAATGTGAAAGCAGACATAAAGTAAGCAACATGAATCAAGCAGAAACATAAAACTCTGTATTGTAAATGTGTGTGTGTGTGTGTGTGTGTGTGTGTGTGTGTGTGTGTGTGTGTGTGTGTGTGTGTGTGTGTGTGTGTGTGTGTGTGTGTGTGTGTGTGTGTGTGTGTTTGTTTGATTCCTCAGACAGAGACAGGATATAAGTCTAAGAATCCTTGAGGGAGGTAGACTGATTTGAATTTTGAAATAGCTGTTTAATAGCTGGTTATCTCAGAGAGTTGACGGAGCCCAGAATGTATCTCATGAGGAGACGTGTTACGGTTATGTACGTCGCAGTGTGGCTGGAAAACAATGCCTTGTCTTCATGATGATATTCTCTGTTTCTTTAGCAAAATTAGCTGTCCCTGTCAGATATAAGTACAAATATACAGCTTCTGTTAAAATGAGTTAAAATAATTTGAAAAAACAATTATTTTCTTTTTTCAAAAATGGTTTGTTAAAACTTCTCTCTGCAGCCAGAACTGAGTCAGCAGATTCCCCCGGTGTAATGTACATCCTGTTAACAACAACAATGACTGCAGCTATGCAAGTCGTCGGGCAGGTTTTAACAATGGAAGTCATCTTGCGTCTACAATGACTGTCAAAGGGAACAGCACATGCCGATGAACTGCAGGTGGATCTGTAAGATTTAAACCTGTTAGTAATACAGATGTTAATGCAGTGCTCTTTACAATGAGACAAAAATAGTCTAGTCATGCTAGCAGCTGTGGGTGGCTGTTGAGCTGTTGCTCAAAATGACAAAGCTAACAAGCTGATGTTTAGCAGGCGTAATGTTTACCTTGTTCACCACCTTAGTTTGGCATGCTAACATTATCAGCACTGTTATTAGCATTTCTAGGGTCATTGGTTTTGCATGTGAACAAATTCAAACTTAAAACTCATTTTAAGGGACACTGTCCAACCGTTACTTTTCAGTCCAAATGTCAACCTGATTGTTGCGCTAAAGGAAAAAGCAAGTTAATCACTTAAGTCATATGGGATCCACTGGGAAGTAAATAGAATAGAATCGGAGGATGAAACCCTCTTTATTGTCACATACATGCACACAGCAGAGCACACACAGTGAAATTGGTCCTCTGTATTTAACCCATCCTAGTACTAGGAGCAGTGGGCAGCTATTGTGCAGCAATGGGGAGGGGGGATTGGAGGTGTCCAGTGCCTTGCTCAAGGGCACCACAGCAGGGCCTAGGAGGTGAACTGGGACCTCTCCAAGTAGCAGTCCACCTTCCATATTTTTTCAAGTCTGTTTGGGGACTTGAACCGGCAAACCCTACGATTCCCAGTTCAAGCCCCTACTGACTGAGCCACTGCTTGAGTATGAACACCTCTACCAAATTTGGTCACAATTCATTCAATAGCTGTTGAGATGTTTCAGTCCGGACCAAAGTCAGATTCATTGATGTAGCAGGATTGGTCTTTAAGATATTATAATGAATACTCTTTGTACTTAACAGTAAATTAATATATCATAATTGGATGTGGCTGTATTTATCTTCTAGAAATTTGTTAGACACCTCCTGCACAGTCAAACAGCAAACAGAAACAAGCTGTAGGAAGATTATTAGACTTTAAGGTCAATGGAGAAATAATCATCTAAGCTAGGATCATATCAGAGTCTCATAAAGAGAGGTTTATTTAAATTAACTAGTTTACAATGTTCCCAGCCCTACTGCCATCATAAAGAACTACTACTGAAAAGCATTTACTGTAAGGGACATAGAAAGGGAAGAAAAAGAGGGGAAATGTTCTGCAGAAGAATACATAGGAGAGACAATTACAAACAAACTATACTTTCAAGAGACGGTGATGTAATAGGAGCGGAAACATGGTAATTGTGAAATAATTAGAGAGCAATGGTGCACATTAGAAAGCAATGCCCAGAGAGGGATTGAGAAAGGCATTTAGTTTCCAGCTTATAGTCAAACTAGATAAGTTATGACATCCTGAGTTCATGAAGCTCCCCTTATTTGGAGTTGTTGTGGTCGTTTTGGAGGCGCTCAAGTAGTTTGTAGTGCTGTGGAATTGTATTGTATACTTAAAGAGACCTACAAGGGTGGACAAAATAATGGAAACATTTTTCAAAAGGCATTTTTCAGGCTTCTTTTATGCACATTGTAGGCAGATGGTTGGAAGGAGCCCATCTCTTCAAACTGGGACATCTACGTCATGCGTGATAAAAAGAGGAAGTGATCAGCAGGTGCTAACAGCGTCGTCTTAACATCACTTCCTTGTTTCACAGTTTCAGAAGCAGCATCATCTTGATTCTGTTCAGAAAATAGAATATAGAAATTGGTTCACATGTACTTAAACAGCGAACATTAAAGGCGTGTTCCTAGAACACCCTTGAAACACATTTGTTTGCTTTGGAAACAGTTGGAGAAGGACCTTGTCCCGGAGAATAATCATTTCTGTATCCGCCCAATGATTTGATCCACTCCAAAATGTAATAGCTTCCTCCATAGCCAATGCTACACCCTTCCACCAAGTTTCTTGAAAATGGGGCCAATGGTTTTTTCCGTAACCCTGACAAACAAACAAATAAGCAAACTGAAAAACATAACCTCCTTGATGGAAGCAATGACCCCGCGGGAGGAAAATGTGGCTTCATCTGAGAAAATAAGCCCTCAATATGAAACCTCAGCTCATTTTTTGCCAATCTCTTCATCTTGCATTGTACACAAACTGGAGCATTGTGTAGCATGTGGTGCAGAGAGTGAGTCAGACTGCCCACCAGCTGTGAGCCCGGCTAGGGGAGGAGTAAAGATATTTCATGCAGGATGATTTACAGGGCTGTTAGGGTGGAGGCCAACAAGCAGCTATGAAAATGGACTTCATGTACAACAGACATATTTAGATGACTGTAGTAATATTAACACGCTCTGTGAACACCTACACATGTTCACATCAGCATCAATGAGAGCCATGACTCTGGAAATGAGCCCGCATGTTGGCGTGTGGATGTCCCAGCGGGGCTCTGAGACAAATCAATAATCATGCTTACTCTACTTTCATTTTGCGATGTTTCATTAGTCTCATAGGAATGAATCATTCAATGAAAACAGCTATCATTGAGGACAGTATAAGGTCATGTCCTCATTATTGGGGATGACAGAAGATATAACTATAATTTATAACTACATTTGAAATATATGATTATTTTCATTGGCGATTAATCTGCAGATTGTTTTCTAGAATAACTGATTCATCATGTGATATTTATACTGTCAGAACATCGTAAACAGAGTCCATTTCAGTTTAAATGTCTTGTTTTTTTCAGCCAGAACAAAAAAATATTCAGATTAATATTTTTTTAAAACTGAGAAAATCAGGATATCTCAATCCTTTTTGGCTGAAACCTAATTTTTTATGACATATTTGCATGAAAAATGACCATCCAATAGTCGACTTACCCCTGCAGCTCTTATGTGAACAGATTCATAATATATTGAAGATATAGTGTGGATTAAGTATATCATTTATTGATTGTTGTCTTTGGAGACGAGGTCAGCTCTAAATAATATGGAGGTTTGAAGGAGATCACCTAACGATTTGCAATGTCTTTGTTGGCCTCTATGCATAGGAATGTATTAATGTGGGTGTTTCCTCGTGGCACAAACAGACAACACTTGCCTCATCGCGTGCCACCCGGCTGAGAGCCTATTATCTAATTAGAGAAAAGGGGTTGTCCTTGACACGGCAGTTTCCCAATTAAGCGATGAACACGTGAATTTGCTCCCCTACTTAGAGCCACGTAAACTGGCCACTCGTGTCTTCACAGAAATAGAAATCAACACTGTGTGTGTACAAAAAAAATCTACGAATGAAAAAAAGAGAAAGAGGTATAACATGCACGCCTTAGTGAACGCCTTCATGCGCTGCCTCTCCTTCCTGCTGCCCCCCTCTTGGCTTTGTGTCAGCTTCTGCTTGTGGGCTGGCAGTGAGAGCGAAGAGCCCAATCCCAGAGCTCGTTTCAAACGCAGAAAGCCTCTTACATATGAGGAAGTAGCAGCACTAGCAGCGGTAGAAGCCCAAGGAGGCTCCAGCTCGGTGTCTCCAGCTCCTGCAGGCTGCGTCTCGCTGGCTGCTGCCTCAAGCCCCTCTGTTCCACAGGCCTGGATCGGGGGTCTTTGGCAAGCCGTGGAGCGTGTCTTCGGAGCCCCTTGGTTCCTTCTCCGCCATCACTGGTACGCGAAGAAGCGTCGAGCAGCTTTACGCGCCCCGTATCCTGTGTGTGCCTTCGAGCCGAGCGAGAGTAGAGTTTTCCAGGGAGGCATTTCTGCTTCTGGAGGCACCTTGCCTTGTTCAGGGAACATGAGCGGGTCCACGGAGAGCCCCATCCCGAACCAGTGCGTCCTGGATGCGTCAGCGGAGCACGGCATCGATGAGGTAATCACCGTGGATCAGCACTCTCAGGAGATGGGGACGGTGACGATCACTGTGGCCATACAGGCAGCGGAGGAGGACGAGGAGCCGGTGGAGGTATCCCCCAGTATTATTGACTTCCTCGGGGGCAGCTGTAGTGAGGACGAGTTCGGGAGACATGACAAATCCAGGTTTGAGTTCTTACTATGAGTTGAGTTACGGACGCTTGGGTGATGCAAGTCAGTTATCTCAAGATCTGGCTTTGACACACTTTTACTTCAATATTTCTCTAAGTCTGGGATCTCGTACTAAAGTCAAAGTATAAATACCACAGTGTACGAATACTTTAGCAATTACAAGTCCTGCATTGCGAATGTTACTCAGTATAAGCATTATCCTCAATATGTCATGTGCTCATTATGCAGATTGGCCCTTTTTCTAATAGTACATATTATATGTTTTGAATATAATTATTGGAGGTGGAGCTCATTTGAATTCCTTTGTATAGTGGGAGGTATGATTTATTTATTAAGTCTTATTTAAGTGTCGATTTTATATATTCCATATCATTAATCCAAATCTGCAAAATAATTGAAGGTTAAACATTAATGTAATTGAGTTAAAGTACCCAATTAACCAACGAATTGTAGTTGAGTAGACTAGCAAAAAATGTTCTCAAGTAAAGTATCTCGCCCACAGTACTTGAGTAAATGTACTTAATTACTTTACACCACTGGGTAAGAAGGTGCATTTAAGGTCAATAAACTCATTTGGTCGATTATAAACTCTTCTCCTGGCTTTGACACACTTTTACTTCCATATTTATTAGAAGTGATAGGTAGGATGTGAGTAACGTTCCTCAAATAAAGGCAGACATGGCAAATCCAGGTTTTAGTTTCTGCTTTAATCAAGAATCAACTCCTTTATTTGTCCTACAGAGAGGAAATACATTCAGCACGTAAAGTTCATCTCATTTGACTCAAAACAAACCCTTTTACTGTCTTTGACACTTTTACTTCCATATTCATCCAGGTCGTTATGTTCTTTAATGTGAGTAAAGTTCCTCAAATAAAGACAGAGTGGGTTCAGTGAGGTGAGTGAGGGGTTTCCTGCTCTGTATAAACATTATGCATCCTAAGCATTTCATTTCTTAGTCAGATTCTATCATTTATTAGGCGTGCCAGCACATGCAGCGTGGGTACTGTTGGGATTTTTCGCTGGAAGAATGCCAGTAATGTAGAAAGAAGCCATACAAATGACTATAATCATGACCGGTGTAACAAAGACACACCACGATGGGTAAATAGGACAAGATATGACCACAATTGGGTGTGTAAATCCTCACAGAAAGGTCTGAGGGGTATTATTATCCCCCTGGTTGGGAGTGTGTAACCACCTGTAGGCTGCACAGGCAGACACCTGAGAGATAAAGGATTGCACCTTTCATTTTAATCCAATTCCCCTGCATCACGGCCGGCTATTTTTATCCTCTGGCCTATAAGTTCCCTATACTCGGCCTGCATGCGCAAAGAGTGAGTCAGTGACAGAAAGGCCAATGGGGAAAATAAATCTCTCGGCCCATGGCAAGCCTCTCAGCCGGCCTGCAGGTCACACCTTAATGTCACTGGGACATAAAGGGCCGCGCTAGCACCTGATACACAGCCCGGCTCTTGGCCACAACAAAAAATGGTGGCAAGGACAAAGTTATAAGAAAATATATTTATTATAGCAAACAAATCAAAGACCTACCATCATGAGGTGTGTTAGTTAGTAAGATCAGTAGTGTAGATGTGCATGTGTGAACATGGTATGATGCAGGGTGTTGCATGCCGAACCAAAACAAAAGGGAAACCTAAGCATAAACGAGGCTGCTCTCCCCAGAGTCCTTCAGCCAAAATAGAGACCTGGGAAGACTCTGGCTCCGGCCTTTAACTGCTCAGTCAGGTGCCTTCAATCAGCGCTAATGAAAGAAAGGGAACAATCATTAAAGGGACAGACACCATTACAGGGACAACAGGGACGCAGGGTCGTCACACATTCAAAGACCATTAAACATCGGAGAGGACGCAAGTGTTTGTTTCAATCAGCTGGATGGAAGTTCGTTTTCCCATTTGTTTTCAAGTAGATATCATTATCTTGGATGTTTTGTTTCATGCGAGTCGTACACAATTGTACATCTTTAGCATACATTTATTTAGGTGATTAATATCTTGAAAAACCTCCCTTTTCGAAATCATCACAGGTCAGAATTGGGCAAATTATTCAACAATAAAATACAAATCTGAATATTTTTAACTAATTCCTTTGATCTGGGTCTCAGGAAAGACGTTCCAGATGTGCGGCGCGTAATAACTAAAAGCAGCTTCGTCGTGTTTGGTTCTGACCTGGGGAACAATGAGTAAGCCCGCCCCCGAAGATCTGAGACATACCGTACACGGTGTTATGACAAAATCTGTGATTTATGAATATGTATTTGTTCCAAAACATCGTTCCACATTTTTTCCAATATCACTAAGTTTGCAACTAATGATTATTTTCATTATCGATTACCGTGCTGATTATTTTTCTAGAATTATTGATTCATCATGTGGTCTTTATAATGTCAGAAAATCGTGAACAGAGTCCATTCAGTTTAAATGTGTTGTTTACCAAAAAAACCCAAAATATTCAGATAAAATAAAACTGAGAAAATCAGGAAATCTCAATAATTTTGACTGAAACATAATTTAATACAGTTTTTGCATGGAAAATGACCATTGAATAGCTGCTTTATCACTGCAGCTCTTTTCTGAACAGATAATATATAAATATATTTAATACTTAATGTGGGTAGTACATCATTTATTGATTTTGTCTTTGTCTCCCAAACATTGTTCCACATTTTTCCCAACCTTTTTTTTAAGACTATCTATCCATCATCCAGTTGGTCTTTTTTATTTATTTTTTAACAAAGACGATTACACTTTCTTTTGTCTCTCTCCTCGGTTCGTTGACTATAATCTTATCTGTATTTCCTCTCCTGTTTGCTCTGGCATTTATTGAAACCGATCAGGAAGTGTGTACTGATAAAGGAAAGTGCACCGTCAGCATGCTGCTGGTAATACTCCTGCAACATTCCTCCAGAGACTTCCCTGCACTACTCGGTCTGAAGCTCTCTGACAGCATATCTCTGCTGTGTGTCTTCACTTCAGATATTAAAATGAGGTATTGACAGTGACGGTATTGTCCTCTAAGAGCTCGGCCGGTGCTCGTCTGTATCTGAAGTAGCTGAGGTTGGCGGATGGAGAGCTGTTGACTGAGGGTGTGCGCGGGAGGAAAAGGAGGGGAGGAGGTGATGAGTCATCCACAAAAATTCGTTCAGACCCTCACTGTAATCTGCAAAAAGAATACCTGCCTCACAGCTTCACACAGGCGTCTCACTGAGAGCTCACTGTGCCCTAAAAGCTTCAGCTGTGCAGCTCTGGAACCCGTTTTTTTTGTTGTGTGTGTAGATTTGCGTGACGTTGTCTTGGTGATTCCACCATATTCTGAGTGGGAGGGAGAGCCTGTGACTCTGCACCCTTCAGATGGAGAGGGCTTGGCAGTTTCAGGGTTGGTGTCACACTGAGGTCTGGCGGAGACGCAGCTTGGGAAATGTTGGATGATGAAGCATTTCGGCCAAATTCTCAGGCGACTTGTGCTAATGAAAAGGGAAATGTGCAACAGTTGGAGAGCAGCGCTGCAACCTGACATTGATTACTTTCTCCATTAGTTGTTTAGTCTATGAAAGGTCAGAATATAGTGAAGAATCTCCATCATATATCGTCTTTAAATGTCTTTTTTAGTCAGTCACAAACTCGGGCTTATTCATTTGAACCCATATGCGCACATAAGATGGACCTTAATTGATCTTGTAGGGACATTCAGGAGTCCTAGCAGGAACAGAATACTAAACATAGATTTGACTTTTTTTGTTCTGATTTAGTTTAAAGTCTTGAAATCTTGACTTTAGGAAAGTAATACTTAGTTTTTAAATATACACTTATTATTTGTTATTGCTGTAAAGTGGCTTTTAGCACCTCTAAAAGCGCTTGCTAAAGAAATGTATTATCATAACTTGGCTCCGTTTTAGATGGGTTGAGTCAGAGCAATCTTTTTTGTGAAGTAGAGGGAAGATCCAAACATGGGATTTAATTATGTGTGCATATCTTTTGATATCCATGATTGTGCTCCTTGTAGTTTCTGAGATGCAGCCCTTATCAAACTCTGTATTCAAATATAATGCACTGTATAAAGAGAAAATAGTTTATATAACATTGCTTTACGAAATTGAAATGCATAAGAGTATTAAGATTTGTGTGCGACAGAAGCGCAGGATAAAATGACATTAATAACACCAAGGAATGTGTGACATCAGGCTGTATAAGTAAACGCTGATTGACCATGATGCATGTTGTCCTCCCACAGCGGTGCAGGGACCAGCGGGGGGGAGCTGGAGGAAGAGAGCTGGCAGCCCCCCGACTCGGAGCTGATCCAGAGGCTGGTGGCTCAGATTGAGTACTACCTGTCGGACGAGAACCTGGAGCACGACGCCTTCCTGCTCAAACACGTCCGGCGCAACAAACTGGGTTTCGTCAGCGTCAAGCTGCTCACTTCCTTCAAAAAGGTAACCATGGCTGCAAAACACTTAGGTAGTGGGTGGCGGGGGGGTGGCTTGGGCTGGGGGCTGGGGGCGTTATTTGAATTCCTTGTCCTGATTTTGCTTGAGATTGCAGACTTTGTAGTTTGGGGATAAATCAGTGTTCACACCTCCTGCTGGGTGTGTGAATGGCCATAGGTGGCTCAATTATATCAATCAACTGAGGGGGGGGGGGGGGCTTCATGTGGACAATCAGAATGATATATGATGTTATACATTAGCTGATATCTGAATATAATATCCAGTCACAGGTTATACTAGACATCTGAACTCGGATGGAAACGCACCCATTGGAGTTAAAGTAAGGATGAGAGGAAGTTCTAAAACGGCTATTAGCAGGCTCGTTGTGATTGAATTGAACGACTGGCTGTTGCTAGTGTCCACATGACTAGGTGTTGTGGGGGGGGGTGCAAGGATTTTTATCTCTCAGTGATTCCTAACAGCTGCTGTTACTCTGGCCCATGCACGCAGACTTGTTTGGTTGTTGTTGTTTTTTTTAAAACCTGTTAATGCCAAGAGTGATCCAAGTCACGCACACACTCGTGCTCACTTTTAATGTAAACAATGATTCACTTGGAAGCTTGAGGACACAGTGACGCATTTTAAATCCAAGCCAATTATTCAGTGATGGAGGTGAAACCAGGACGTTTGGTCCAGATATTTATTCAGGAAGTGTGACTGACTGGAAGGCATCAGGGATTGATTTCTTTATTATACAACTCCATTACTCAAGGTGAGACGCTGGAGGCAAAATGTGCAGTGGTTTATATTCATATTCTGAGCCTACTACTGGGACATGTCTCCATGCTTTACACCCTGTGTCTGAAACCAGAGCCCAGTCTGCTCTGATTGGTTAGCTGGTCGACTCTGCTGTGATTGGTCGAGTGCTAAGAGATGTCCCACCCCTAGCCTAACAATTACTGTTGGAGCACTGCCAATAGAAGTGCAAGTGTTACATAGTGATGTCGCTTTGTTCAGGAAGTAAACAGAGGAGTCCAATCGAGGCTTTTCAAGCAGGGTGGGGGAACACTGGGATTTTAGCCTTTGCCGACCATTTACATGCACACAAACCCAAATAATACACAACAGGAAAGGGGAACACTCCCAAAAAGCAGAATAGGGCTTCTTCAATGTAATCTACTTGGGAAGTATCATGACCGACTATCCTTATTTTCTTTACCTGTTGCAAAATGTAAGAATTGTACACGTGTATTCAAGGCTGTTTCTCAAGAGGAGTTTTTTCTTATACTGGGCAACAAATCTCCACTTCATTAGCGCTTACTCTCTCATTCCTATCGATACTCTGAAGGTTATTTTTGAGAGCTTTATTAATCCAAAACAGCCTTTTAGCTGTCATCAGTGTTTTTGATCTGTGGAGTGATTTATAAAAAGAGATATCAATGAGCCCCTGTAAAAACATGTGTCTAATGTTCACATATCTGTTACGGAATCGCATGAAAATAAGCATCAATTGGAATATTTAGACATTGCCTTTCAGAAAACCTTGTAATACAAAACTCATCTGTCTTACTGTTGGTCATGAGTTAGGGGGGTTTCTCTGTGACGACGATCAGTTACACATCCACCTGTGGTGTTGAGCAGTTGTCGGGCTCATCATGTGACCTCATTGTTTTCCTTTCAAACTGCTCATGCCCTCACCCCTGTAACACGAGTGCTGTCTCTTCGCAGGTGAAACACTTGACTCGTGACTGGAGGACGACTGCCTACGCTCTGAGACACTCAAAGATCCTCGAGCTGAACGAGGAGGGCCGGAAGGTGCGGCGTAAATCCGCAGTGCCAGTCTTTGCCAGCGAGTCGTTGCCGAGCCGCATGCTGCTGGTGAGTGATCTGCTGAAGTGGCCGGAGCTGGCAGCGCTCACTAAAGATAATGGAGTCAGCGAGGGAGCGGCCACTCAGCAGGAGCAGCTGATGAAGCTGTTGCTGAAAGAGTTCGGCACGTACGGCACCATCGCCTCCGTCAGGGTCCTGAAGCCGGGGAAGGACCTTCCGGCGGACCTGAAGAGGCTGAGCGGCCGCTACACGCAGCTTGCCGCCGAGGAGTGTGCCATCCTGGAGTTTGAGGAGGTGGAGGCTGCTGTAAAAGCCAACGAAGCGGTAGGATGCGAGGACGGAGGCACGGGTTCCCTGGGGTTAAAGGTCGTACTGATCGGCACCAAGCCGCCCAAGAAGAAGGTACCGAAAGAGCGACCGCGGGAGGAAGGAGGGATGCGCAAAAGTCGCTCTCTGAACAGCAGAGTGCGGGAGCTCCAGTATCACGGAGACGACTCGGCCTGCAGTTCCTCGGAGACGGAAAGCACCCCGACGTCCCCCCGCCTCGCCAGGAAGTCCCAGTCCTGCAACAAGCTCAGCCCCACCACGGCGGGCGTCAACTTCCAAAACAATCACCTCAGTCCTGGGATGTCGCCGCGCAACAGCCCCTGGTCGAGTCCCCGCGCCAGCCCCTGTCCAACGCGCAAATCCCCCCATAAGTCTCCGTTAGCCGAGGGCCGCCTGAGCCCTGAGGCCGGGCGCCGCTGGGCGGATTACTCGTCGGACAGTAGCCTCACGCCCTCAGGGAGTCCGTGGGTCCAGCGGCGCAAGCAGGTGGCGTCTCAGGAGAGCAGTCCGGTGGGCAGTCCGATGATGGGGAGGAAGATCCAGAACGCCGACGGCCTCCCGCCGGGGGTCACGAGGCTGCCGAGGGGCCCCGACGGCACCCGAGGCTTTCACTGTGTCTCTGTTGCAGAGCGGGGAAAAAGCGCTGCGACTCAGACTTGATTGTGTGGAGCAACCATTCCTTATCCCCCAGAAAGAAGAAGAAAAAGATTGGAAATTTGAGCAGTCCTTGGCCACAAACCCCCCCCCACCCCCCTCTTTACCCCACATTTGAGACTGTGTAGATATATTTTTGTTGAGTGCATCGGTTTTCAGTCTTTGTTATATTTTTATACGACGTTTTGAGTTACCATGGCTGCGTTAGTGATTTACTAATGGACATTTGAGTGAATGTAAAGTGATCTTGCTTTTGAAATGGACTTTCATCCCCATTGCTGTTTAATCTTATTTTACATATGGGGGGGGGGGATTTCACTTTAATTTTTTTTATTTGATTGAATGTCTCCTCTGTCTTGTGTGTGTAAAAGCTCACAACCTTGTCTGTGGATGGTGTGTAAGTGTGAGTGGCGTAGGTGCGTGGAACTGATGGAGGTATCACCATATGCCTTTTCTGTATTCGTCTACTGTGAGTGTCATCTTTTTTTTACATGTTATTTAAAGAGGCCATAAAGCTCCACTGCCACAAAGGTTGGACGGTTCAATTTGGGACATTTCTCAGTTTTTATTTTGCCTTTTTTAATTTGCTGTTTGCTCTTAGTTTGGATGGTCTCCTCCCGCCTTGTAAATGTTTAATTTCTAGCTGCTTTATTTATTATTTTAGCTTTTTTTATTATTTTCTTGGCATCTGTTTCCATCAGTCTAAGCTCTTGGTGAGATTCAAGGGAGGTTAAGGTCAAGCGGAAGGAAAAGAAAGAAAATGCTCTCATGTTCCTGCCTTTGCATCTGAGCTGGGGTATTTGTACATTGCGATTCCTATTGTACAAATAAATCACTAAAATTGCAACATGGCCTGATTTTTCTCTTCTTGTTTTGTGAGGTATTTGAAACGATCCATGATGCAATCGTATCCATCTTTCTATTTTAGTATGCATGTGAGATACTGTTGCTGCGCCAAGACTGTAGAGGCGATTCCACAATTGGAAAGCAGAATTGGCACGAGAGTGTGTTGTTTTTTTTAATGGCTTGCACAGATGGGAGCATGATAAGAAATATGATGGATTATAAAATGTTGCACAAGGAGTTTATTTTGCAAGGCCTGATTTAGTTGCACACTGTTAAGTGGAAGATTTTTTCGACACAGATCAACAGTCATTAATCTCAATAAGTAGGGCTGCAAGTCACTATTTTTTGTCAATCAATCTGCCAATTTGTTATTCGATTAATGTTTTGGACTTTTTTAAAAAAAAAGGCAGAAAAAAGTCAATCCGAGCTCCCAAAAGTCCAATTTGTCTTGAAAAATATAGCTTTTTCATTATAAAACTAAACTTTTACATTACTCTGATAAAAATCAGGAAAGGTCTACGTCTAAGAGGCTGAAAAACACATTTTGTGCATGAAAAGGACTTGTATAAATCTCTTTTGAAAGGTGCTTTAGCCTGCAGAACAGCGCTTTATGATTTCAGCACGTTTAGCCGACGTTGCAGCTCTAACTACAAGTGGTCTACATTAACTATATATTTCTAACTGGTAGCTTGCGTATTCTCGCTCTCCTCCTGTAGCTGAAGTGCCTCTTAGAAAGCAATTTTAGCTTTGAGTGTTAGTGGAATTGGTCTGACAGGTTTACTGAACGTCCCCACTCGTCCATTGTGCGAACTCTGTCACGTTGCATGGAGATTTGAGTGAACGTCAATTTTCAAGTCTTCCACAGATTTTGAGGGAGGTTTGGATTCTGAGTTGGCCGGGATCATTGTTTTTGAACGCAGCACATTCCAGTTTAGCTCTGGCTCTGTTTGACGTTGTAAGTCTTTTCCAACAGACTGTGAATAATTTGTTGGTATTTGTGTCAATCTTATTACTCTCATAAGCCTCAAAAAAGCTTACTGCAGAGGAGCATCCCTGTGTTTTGGACTATCACATGATTTAGAAACCCTAATAAGGAAAGCAACTGCGCCTTAAAGCAAATTGATCACCTAAAAAGAGAATTAAATTAGGACATTCTGCTGATGTTCAGGTTCATATCAGTATTTTGCTCCTCTACTGGGACATGTCTCTGCGCTTCAAAGTTCAAAAAGCTCCTTATGTTTCTCATACTGCCTGTGCTGCAGCACCTCTTTTCACCCTCTGTCTGAAACCAGAGCCCAGTCTGCTCTGATTGGTTAGCTGGGTGGCTCTGTTGTGATTGGGAAGCTGCTTAGAGATGTCCCGCCCCTTAGCATCATGCACTGTTGGAGCGCTAGCCAATAGAAGCACAATGTTACATAGTGGTGTCACTATGATCTGGAAGTAAACAAAGGAGTCCAATGGAGGGGTTTCATGCACCTGCAGCATAAAGCACTCATTTGAGAGTGCCCAGAAAAAAAAGGCAATTTAAGGTGCTAAAACCCGAAAAGGTCTAATAAATAAATTAAGCGTAGGGTCAAAGAAAATAAAGAGCCTCAGCGCACAGCTCCTGAGGATGAGTATTATTATGATAATTCCACTTCTTAGAGCAGAATGGTAAACGGGAGCGAAATGCAAAGGTGGCACAGTGCTGGGCAAAAGGAGAGATATTTGCACACTTCACAGAGCAGTTTCCAGAACAAAAAGCAGCTGTTGCAGGGGGCGGGGGGTTGGAAGTCTTAGAAATAGATTATAAATATGCAATAAATAAAAAGGTGCAATTGCGAATTCAGCGGGTTACTTTGGACGTGAGCTTTATGTTAACTTACAAATTGAAAGTGTGCAATTTTTTTGTATTTAGTCATTAATAAAAGTTGCTAATATATTTGTGATTATTTAAATAACTATTCAGGCTGACGAGTGATACCTAAAATCTCCTGAGCTCCTGTAAATATCTGCTGCAGCATTTAAAACTCTAAGACTGATGAAGAAGTTGCCTCACCCTTAATATATTAAAAGGTTCAGTCAAATGGTATTTAAAAGTTACCTTCTAATCGATCCAATATGCTCTTTCATTATTTACTTTTTACTACTTCTCTTCCAAAATTCGTTGGGCATACAGAAGTGAGCGTGAGCCCCCGTGACCTTTCAGAGGCTGCTTCCTTACTATTCTCTCACACAGACATTCAGGTTTTTAGGAAAGCCTTTGGGAGATGTTTAGACTTTCACACTTTCAAGAAACCTTTAAAAGGTTTGGTACTTTTTAATAGCTTATTAGCAAACTTGCCTTCTGTTTTTCTTTCTAGTTTTGTCCTGAAAATGACCGACAAGATGTGGAACTTTTCAGATGCTGCTGTATCGATTTTAAAGAGGCCCTTTTCTACCTTTCTTGTAGTGTGTTATAAAGGTGTTAGTGCATGTAAATGGTCTGCAAAGGCTAAAATCCCTGGGTTCCCTCCAATGGACTCCTTTGTTTACTTCCTGAACATAGTGACATCAATATGTGACACTCGTGCTTCTATTGGCTAGCGCTCCAACACATTGTTCGTGATAGGTTAAGGGGGTGGGACTTCTCTAAGCGGTTGACCAATCACAACAGAGTAGCCAATCAGAGCAGACTGGGCTCTGGTTTCAGACAGAGGGTGAAAAATAGGTGCTGCAGCACAGGCAGTATGAGAAACATAAAGAGCTTTCTGAACATTAAAGCATGGAGACATGTCCCAGGAGAGGCACGACGTACAAATATGGAAATTAGGACATTAGGGCTCCTTTAAAATCCCTTCTCATTCATATTTAGATTATCAAAACTCTCCTTATTAGTGTCTTTAAAAACGTTGTTAGCTGCACTAGTGATGATTTGCATGTTAATGGCAAGAACGCATTCATTATTTTGTCTCTTACATTTGTTCTGAATTTACATCCTATTGCAGAGCATATTGTCATTAAAGTGTCCTCTCTGCTAATTAATGTCAGAGCTAATGAATTACACCATTGTGATTCAATGTTGTGTCCAAGGCTGGTGAATATTTTAGAGGCTCTGTAATTTCTGGCAGTCGGATGCTCGCAGAGATTCTTTTATTTCATGTGGTTTCAGCGCCGTTTTTATCCACGTTTTGTCGGAGGTGTTATCGGCTGTGGGAGGGAACATAATGGGAGGACGCAGTCTGTCGGGCGGAGAGATACAGGGGGTCAAAGCTGAGGCTCAGCAAGCTGCAATGGGACTAAGTGGGATTGCATAAGAGAGGGATGAATAAACTTTTGTTCTCCTCTTTGCATGATTAGCAATTCAAAAATCATGAAGTCGTGATTACGCCAACAGTGAATATATGGGCTAAACTCCCAATGACTGCTGATCCTAACCGTGAATACGGACTGTTCGGGATAAGTAGCACACAATTATTCCTAAAAAACGGAGTTCTATGTCATTACCATGAGGATCACAAAGAGGAATAATAAAACCGAATACCACTCTGGCCATTATTTGTAATTGAGCAGTAGCCATTCTTGTAGAACTAAGAAGTTGTATATGGCAGTAATTGAGCTAGCCCAGACATAATTAGCAAAGTGTGAGAGTTAAACAGTACTATAGCTTTGTGTTGGAGATCATTTTCAGAGGTCAGAAAGGTACGTTTACAGGCAGCTGTGTCACCGACATAAAGGCACTGGTGGCCTGAAAACCTTTATTTATAAAATTCACATTGTGTATTATTGTGCAGCTGTTTGTTCAGCTGAGGATTGAATCTTTGCTTTTTGTACGTGTTGTTCTGATTACGTCATTGGTTTGCAACCTTCAGCTCTCATTGGATGGTGTGTGAAGCTCTAAATCTGAGGCCATGGCTTCTCAGCAGATAAACGATAGACTGTCCACTCCGAATGAGTTCTTACCCCACGTAAAGGAGTCCAATTATCTCAGGGACTTGTTTCTCGAAGTGAGGGCACAATGGAGGCCGGAGTATCGGAGAGAAGCAGTAGCTGTGACAAAAACAGATCTGAGCCAGACGGCAAAACTCTCAATCTACCGGTCCGTCTTCGTTCCTACTCTCACCTTTGGTCATGACGGAAAGAACGAGATTGTGAATACAAGCGGTTGGAATTAGTTTTCTCCGGATGGTGGCTGGCATCTTCCTGAGAAGTTCCGTCATCCTGGAAGGACTTGGAGTAGAGCCGCTGCTTTTTAGTAAGCGTTGCACATGTTCCTTCAAGTTGGTGAATGTTTTCTAAATTCTGCACGTGTTGAGTGAAGATCTTTCCTCATTAGCACGTGTTTTGGCACATTTGTGTTTTCATAATTGCATAGGTGCAGCAGGTTTCTCCAAATGGAAGTGTTTTGGGCCGTTGGAGCGCACCGTACATTACAGTAAAGCACTCTGCCATTAGCATATTATATATCACACAGAGTGTAATGCATGAATCATGTCATAATGGACTCCAATTGACATGCTTATGCACAGATGTACACACACTCCCATGCTGACAATGCTACGCCCAGTCATATAAACACACATCAGCCCAGTGTGACTCAGACGGAGTGAGGTCATAGCAGGGAAGCTGCAGAAGCGTTTTGTCAATACTTAAATTACACTTCTCCAAAAGGTGACTTGCAGAATATCGGAGAGCCATCCACGTCTCCTCCTCCTCTTCCCCTTCCCTTCCTCCTCCCCCTCCTCCTCCCCCTCGTCCTCCTCGAGAGCATGACACACACTTGCATCAGTCAGTGGGTGGGAGCTGTAGAGAGTGTGAGGGGGCGGGGACAGGTTTGAGGAAGTGGATTAGGGTGGCGTAAATTAACAACAGCCTCCGTGAAGCAGCCAGTCGGAGAAGTCGACACAAAAATCGAGAACATGCTAAGAGGGAAGTATTTCTCCTTCCTATGATATGTTTTTTATCTACCCTCGCATTGTGTAACATGAGCAGAGAGATATCTTTGTGAAATATTGAAATATATCCCTAAAAATCAAGAAAAAAACATTAAATGAAGCAAATAAAAGAAGCAGTCAGTGTCAACTGGAAGAGATTAAAGGCTTTTGATAAATAAGAAATATTTCTGTAAAAAAATAAACAGAAAATGTAATTAAAAAAGAACAAATTAAATAATAATTTACAAAGCAGAAAATCATTTATATGATGTAGTTAACAAATAAAAGCATGACTTCTCATTCATTCGTTTATCTAAATGGAGTGTTAATAGAAATGTTTTATGGTCTGTATCTCACTCGTTTCTCCCACCTTGAACATGATTTGCGATTATCACCGTTCATTTTTCCATCCCAAATATTTCATTTGAATTTAAATGAAATATATGTTTCAGTGTTTTTTTATCCAAATGAAAGGTATTGAACTGTTACATTTTTTAATATGTAACCCCTGTTTCTCACACCATGATGTTCCCCAGTGACAGTCAGCAGATAGTGTCTCTCTGCAGCAGTCTGCCCTCATCCTGACTCCCCCCCCCCCCCACACTTCTGTCACACAGGCCTCTGGCACCTCTCCCATGTTTAATGTGAGGAAAAGCACGGACATCTGTGATAATGACCTCCACTAATAATAGAGAATTCCAATCAGAGGCAGAAAGGCGGGGTCGGTAAAGATCCTGGCTGCTCGCAAAAAGCATCTGCTGAGCTCGAGCTCCTTATAGTGATATGATACTGACCTCTAATAAACTGTAGCGTCAGAAGAAAATGAACAGTGTTTTCTGCCTGCCGGTTGCTGAAGAAGACAGTCAGCCACATTTAAAGAGGCCCTACTGTGCTGTTTGGACCCTTCCCTTTCCTGTAGTGTCTCATATAGGTTTTAGTGCATGTAAATGGTCTGCAGAGGCCAGAATCCCTGTGTTCCCTTCATTGGACTCCATTGTTCACTATGAAACGCTTGCTCTTCTATTGGCTAGCGCTCCAACACATTGTACGTGATGGGCTAAGGGGCGTGGACATGTCTAAGTGGTTGACCAATCACAACAGAGCCTGCAGCACAGGCAGTATGAGAAACATAAAGAGCTTTTTGAACATTAAAGCATGGAGACATGTCCCAGTGAAGGCAGAACATACTGATATGAACCTGAAAATATGCTGTTGTGGATTTTAAAATGTGTGTTTTCCCTAAATAGAAACTGTAGTGAAAAGGGCGCTTAGTCCCTAGAACCGGTGGCTTAAGCCTTTTAGTCCACTTGAACATGACTAGGCTCAATTAAACACTACCATAATTCAGAGTGAGTGAAAACATTAGGCTGTGTTTCTGCAGGGCTGACCCCTCTTAGTGGACTCATTAGTCGTTTTGGTCTCAGTTAAATTTCTTTAGCAGATTAAAGTGTTTTTTTCATGCTGAATCATTCATTTCATGAGCACATTAAGTGGTGCTTTTGCTTGATTCTTTGCAGGAAAACCCCCGTGTTGTTCATTGATTTATTGACAGGTTCGATAAAAAAGAATCTCCTTAGTCGAGGACACTTTAATATTTCACAATTTTATTTACAGAACTTTAAAAAATGACATTTACAGTGTTTGAAAACAGATGAGAATGACCTGACACTGAGGAACAGAAGAGACATATTTACATGGAGTGAGAGGTGAGCCCATTAGCTCCACACAGGCTCATTAGAACAGAGGACACAGAGCTGCTTCTGCAATGTGAAGAACGATAATGAGCCAGGGAAGAAATGCCAGCCGAATGCACAGGTTATCTCCAACACGGGAAACCACACATGCGTGCTGGTGCATCTGTTTCAATATTAGTCAACATGGAGATTGTTATCTCTGCATTTCCTGAAAATGATGCAGCAGTAAGTGATGACAGGAAGTGGAATTGCACCTCTCTCAGGTCTCTACCAGTTCCAGTTTGAAGATAACGTAACTGTTATTTTATAAAGTTAACAACATATGAACTTTGAATTTAAGCCAGGGTGTCATTTAACGTAATCCTTAAAGGGATAGTTCAGATTTTGTGATTAGTGAGGTACTTACCCACAAGTATAACCTTCAAAACAAACCTACTAAAGACTCACTGGAATAAATAATGATCAGTATAAATTCTCTAATCTTTTACCGCTTGATTTCGCGGTCAGACTTTTTTCTATCGGGAACTGACACTTTTTTCCCCGAGAGACACCAGTCTATTGAGAAAATGAGTAATTTCCGCTCGTAGATCAGACAGTATTTTCTACTTTACTGCAGCCTGGGATTTGTTTTTGTTTTTGTGTGACTTCTGTGTATCTAAACTAACCCTTTAAAACACCAAAGTGACATAACAAGTGCTTAAAATTAGCACCAGCAGACTCGCTGCACTCACCAGCCACTTCATTTATCGAGTGGGTGGAACGTTTTTGAACACTCTTAGCCATTTGTGTGTTGGACACAAAGTGCTGAAATTGGTGGTTTTGAAGTGACTAGATAAAAGATTCAGCTCCTGTCAGTAAAGAGCTGTCTCGTGGTGAAGTAGAGAAGTGAAAATATTTAAAACATAGCATACATTTATTGGATAGTGATCATTTTAGGTGTTCTTCTACTCCTGTCATCTACTGATTTGGTACCTCATACAACCCCACAGAAGAAATCTGCACTGTCCCTTTAAGATAAATAATTCTCTTACAGTTGTGTCTTTACTCAGTGTAGGGGGAAATATACAACCTAATAACCGTTGAACACATCCACAAGGCCAACTGTCTGTCGTCAATAAAAAAAATTCCCTTCTGTGTGATCATGCTTTCCCTCCGCACATAAATACCAGCCTTCAGTCGCCTTTTGTTTCTGGAGTCCCCATTAAAAGCTCTGCAGCCATGGTTACCACTTGACCCCCCATTGACACATTTACCTTTACAATAAGGGGGTAGTAACACTGCTCTGCGTGTGTGTATGTGTTTGTACTCCACAGGAAACCAAACCTATCTATAAATCAGCAGTGAAGTCGAACCGAGCAGACAGACTTCTGATAATGACCGGCTCCTCGTCACCGCGCACAGATCCATCTGCAGAGCGCTCGACAGGAGAGTGATGGAGACGGATCTGATGCTCTGTGTGGGTGGAGTCGTGGCTGGTGTGAGGAAGAAAACACTTCCTGCCGGTTAGCAGATGGGATGAGGACGTGTTGTGCAACGAGCTTGTGCAGGCGAACGTGCCAAGAACACAGATCTTCAATCTTCAGGGAGTGAAGAGGGCAAAGAGCGTCCGGACGTTTCCTCCAAAGCTTCAGATGTAAAGAGAGCCGTCAGCGGGCCCCACGTATCCGACGCCGATCAGAAGCACATCTATCAGAGTCCAGATGCCCAGGCCGCCGAAGCTGAACAGCTTTCCCAGCCCCTCTCTCCACTGACCCAGATAGAAGCGATCAGCCCCAAAACCACCGAGCGTAATGCTGCAGAGACAAGGGAGGAAACGTCAGAGATGCTATTGGAGCACACACTGAATAACCTCCTTTTGTACATTTCCAGCATCTACGATGGTCAAACCGGTGTGACATGAGCAGGGCTAATGATTAGTCTTTTAATTAGTTGATCAAATGAGATGAAAAAAGTCCATCTGAGTATTTATATTCCAATGTGTAGCTTTAAATGTATTGTTTGGGTCAGTTGAAATCCTACATCCTACTTTGTGAGGCTAAAAAAAAGCCTTTTCTGTCACTGTTGCATCATAAATAAGTTGCATGCTTATCAATTATGAAAATAGTTGATGCTAATTTAGATGCATTATAGATCGACTCATCATTAGTTCACTTATGGCCGCAGCTCTAGAGGCCGTTGGTTTACCTGAGTGCTAATGCCGTTGACCATTTGTACCCGCCGGTCCAGTTACAATATAGACGCTTCTGAAAACGTCTTTTACCTGCAAGAGAATACAAAAGATAAGTGGACATGATGTGCAAAACATGAACTCAACAAACAAAAGACGACATAAATAATCATAGGTGGAAACATGTATATTAACGAAGTAAAAACATGAAGAGAAAGGATATTTTGGTTTGAGGAAAAAGGGTCGTTTGGGGAATTTTAACTGCCTTACTATTAGGAAAAGACACCATGCAGGCGCTACAGCAGAGTGTTTCTCTCCGTACCTAAACAGTGCACGTGGTCCAGCACTTCGCAGGTGGCGTTGTAGCGTTTGCGCGGGCAGGACACGGTCATACAGCTGGTGGAGTTGGAGCAGCGGTACTGGGACGGGTCCAGCTGCCAGCAGAACTGACAGCTGATGGAGAGAGAGAAGTTGGTCTGCTGCTGACCCGACTCCCCCTAAGAGAAAAATAAATCAGGTTGTCAATGCACAGGTATTCAAGGACTCATTTTCATTTCATTCAACTAAGGATTTTAATTTCGTATACATTACTGTTTATATTTTAGCAAAATGTGCAGTTTTAGTAAAACTTCTTATATTTATACATTTTTAAAATATGTTTTATTTTATCTTTTTTTGGTCTTAATATTTAAACTTTGTTGATATTATTTTTATTATATTTTTTATGACACATTTTAATTGAACTTCTTATTTGTTCATATTTAAAATCTATCTTTTATTTTAGGTTTATTTATCTTCATTTCATTTTATTTCTTGAGTTTATATAAATAACTTTATTTATTTTAGAGCACATTCTTTCTTTAAGTTCTCCTTTTATATGAATCATTTATGTTCCTGTTTTTACTTTTTTCTAAAACAGAGCAACTAAAGTCATTTGATTGATTCTACTTTCTTACTACACTACTCAACCGTTTGTCTTAGGGACTTTTGTGAAGCGTCATTACCCCTCCCTCCCCTTTCTCTCCCTCCATACAACACAGATGAATTGCTACTTACTATACAGTGAACTCCTTTTCTGGGTTTGCAAGTGAAGGAAGCAGCTTTTGCGTAGGTGCAGTTGTGTTGGAAGTTGCAGTGCATGCAATCCGCTGGCAGGCGCTGACACAAACCCCCGCTGGGACACCTGGAGGTGTAGCTCTCCTCATCTGCAGGAGAAACTGCACAACGGGAAGCAGTAGGTTGAAAAAGTGTTTGCAAGAATAATCAACGCAATGCAAGATGTACAGATTTGATTTTACGACTTCATGTTTTCTTATGGTGACGGGCTGGGGCAATGCAGTTGTACACAAAACACTCTGGACCTGCAGACACATTTAGGCAGTGGGAGGTAAATTACTAACACTGATCGAGGGTTTTCACTGATTACTCCATTAAAGCTGTCTGGAGTTCAACAAAAAACAACAAAAAGCTGATGTTGCTCTGTTGAAAAGTCATTAACTCTCCATGTATTTGAAAGATTACCGACTATTACTGAAAACTGTCTAAACAAAACCCATTTTAGAAGAATAACTTCTGTATTACATGATAAACAGGTGAAGACATCCCATCAGTTTTGTTAGAAACTGGGATGGACATGTTCCCCTATTTTCTGATATGCTTTAGAAGATTTAATCGATTTATCTGGAAAATAATGTGCAAATGATATGATACTGATATTGGTAGTAGCCGTCCTAGTAGTTTATAACATCAGAATCTTTAGGGGAAATCCCTTTTTATCTCTGGTAGGAAAAAGTAGGGTCTTGTATGTATGTTTTAAATAATCCCACTACATGTTGAGACTTACGTTACCTACAGTACTACTACACCCACTGCTGTATTTCTTTGTAGGTATCGCCTTTAGCTGTTTATTGTTAAATCCAGGTCATATTAATTATGATTTGTAGTTATAAATAACTGTTTACCAGAGACTGCAGCAGGCACCACTGGGCTGGTGATGACAGGTCCATGCTGGGCCTCTCTGGGGTATGGAGGCTCCTGACCAACATGAGGAGAGCTCAGATACCCTGACAACCAGAGAGACAACAAAGAAGATGAACAACCAAAATTCAACTCATCCTTCTGATTAAATCAAGGTCATGACCTCACGTACTATATTTGTATCTCCTGGTATCTTTCAAATATGTGTAATGCTTGATAACTTGCTGTCTATCTACCTACCTCTCTCTATCCATCTATACTTTCAGCTGAATGTGTAAATAAGGTCCACTATCCTTTGCTGCATTGGCGTTTACAAGACATGCAGGCTATGGTTGAATATAAATAAGAAGTTTAGTATATGCTAGCTGATGGTACAGTCACTAGGGACACCTCTTGCAAATTAGCGGGGGAAAAACAACCGTTACCTCTAATATATTGCAATTTAAACCCTACTTTATTAACGATAGTGTGTATGTTATTAGATAACCGTCTGCTCAATCAGCGTTACTCACTCTATCCGATGTTTTCATTTTAACTAGCTAACCTTAGGTGAACTAGCGTTAGCTTCCCTCCGGGAAGTGCGCCGTTGGGTGAACCCGATTTGATGAATGACAGCAGTGGCCAAACGGTGGTACTACAGCTTCCGGGACGTCGTTTTGGCCATAAATACTTTTTGCCATTGACTTACATTGGGAAAGAGACGTCTGTAAATCAACGTATTCTTTTCTTTTTGGTAAAGTAACCACCCAGCACGAACAATTGCATTGTCCTTATTTAAATCATTAGGGTTGAACAATTTCAAAATGCGCTAATCCAGAGTTATTTAATCTCTCCATTCATTTGATTGAGCCGAAAGCAGAGGCATAGGAGGCGGGGCTTAAAACACTCTACTGCGCATGCTCTGTGGGCAAACATACGGGTACTTTCTGAATCCATAGTCCCTCCATTTTTGGCTTCATGCGCCACAGAGAAATTATTGTATTATATTATCATTATACATCTTGATTGAACAAGGAACATGCATACAAATATATTTTTTTCAAAAAGAGGTGAGAGGAGATGCTATATTCCAGATGGTAGCTAAAAGCTACTTTCCATCTGCAGTCCCTGGGCAGGTAGACACATAATAATCAACAAACATTTCACAATGCCTCCCACACTTTAAAAAAACAACCCAGATGTTTAAAATATAAATACTAATACATTTGTCAATATATACATAATAATATATTTAATGTAAACTAACATCTCAAATTAATACAGGAATGAAATCTTATAGGAATGAACGGTTCTCGCAGGCTAACCAGCTAATGCTAACTCATTGGGAGGAACGTTAGGGCGATAACGATAAATATTGGCGAGTCAAAGCTTTAGTTTAATAATGTAACTGTTTCCCTTACCGTTAACACATTGTAACATCAGATCCGTAAACAAAACGAAGATGATCCCGTAGGTTTTAAAGCAGCGTCCTCGGTCCGGTCTCCAGATCTGACAGGGAGAAGCCATTGTTGTATCCAACCAGAGATGCGTTCAGGGAATGTAGGAAAGACGAGTGTCTACTATCCTCCGCAGGCAAGGGAAGAAGGTGCAGCAGAGAGAATAAATAATATACTTAAAGTGTAACCTTTTGTTTCCCTATTTTTTAAAATTATTTTAAAATGAGGTACATGTACCTATCTACCACTAAAGTCGATGTTTTGTGTGTATATACTGCTTGCCTATATAACTGCATTACTAAATTATCCTTGTCATTTCACCTTTCTGAACCTCTGAGCTTAATGTCGTTCACTGCATCTATGATTAAAGGTGGCCACCAAAAGTAATGATATTTTAAAAACGTATTATATCTCCAAAAAAAATATAATGGAAAAAGAGTTTGAAGGCAATATTTAAAGCAGCAGATTTTCCAATTACTGCTGTTCATCATGACATGTGATTCTTCTGAAAGACAACAGTGTTGTGAAAATAAAAACAACACAACAAACACTGAGTCATTTTATTTTATTTCCCGACAGACAGAAAATCAGTGCCGAATTCATAGATCCTTCGTTACGATGATCACATTGTTTTCTTATCAAGTAACTTCCCTTCAGGCATAGGTTATTGCCAACACATCACACACAAAATCCTTTTCCACCCTTCACACATGATTAATGGGCAATTTGAAGTCGTTTCATGCCACTTTTCGTCACATTTGCTTACAGAAATCATCAGTTCTTATCTGATTTCTGCTCTACTACATTTCCTCTGTACCATCGTCACATGTGCCATCCCTTGTCCCTTTATGCCCGTCTCCATCAATAACTGTAGTGGAGTTATCACAGTGTGTACGAGTGTGCATTGTATCTGGATCAGAACTCCTCCTCAGCGTTCGCACAGCGGCTCTGTTTGAGCAGGGTCAGGCGGGCCAGCACCTCGGACACCGACAGCTCTCCGTGGACTTTGTTGTCTCGTGTGCGCACATTGACGCCGTTAGTCATCTTCTCCTTCTCCCCGACCACTGCCAAGACACGAGGAGACACAACAGCTTCACATGAGCCAAGTCTCTCACACACACACACACACACACACACACACACACACACACACACACACACACACACACAAACAAAAACAGACACACACAGCTATCCTAACACAATCCCTGCTTTGTGCCGCTGAATACAATAACGTAGGGTGGTGAGCCACCGTCGAGGTCCATTTGTTTTTCAGTCAAAATATTAAAAAACTAAAATATTTGGACTCATAATTTTTCAAATGGAGAGATTATAGACAGCCACACAGTTCAAAATCGTGATTTGAATGTAAATTGATCTCCAGTTTTATGGGCATATGGATTTTTAAAGTCTGAAGTCATTCTGATGCAACAATTATGTAACTTCAATAGAACTTAAAGCAGATATAATGGAGGAAAACGTTGTCAGCATTGTAAAATATGGACCTAAACGGGCCCAATATTTGGTATGACTTTCATTTAAATTGCCTTTGTTTGCTTATCCTCACTGATGCTGTTACTAAATGCTACGTTGTAGTACGGTATAATCTTTGCATTTTCAGCCACTGAAATCATATATAAAGGATATGTCAGTTAACTTCCTCCCTCTACATTAGGGTTAGACCCCCTAGCCATGAGGGCTGCTAAAGGAAAGCCTCACACAGCAGGGCAACATTTCTGATAAATAAGATTGTTGGACGAAAGGATTTCATGAGCAAAATCCAGCGAGGAAACTCTATATTTTTCCATGTTATAAAATCCTCCCTCCTGCTTCTCTACACTTATGTACACACTCACAAAAACCAACAATACACTGACCTGTGCTTTTTCCAATAAACACACCACACCACAAGATCTAAAATGTGTTGTCATGTTTGCTTTAACCTGCCAAGACATCATTAAACTGTCTTTAAAAACAAACCAAATTCTTCTGGGAGTAACGAACAACTGTAACCATGCTAAGATCAAAAGCAGGGTCACAATCTTCTCGTATCAGAGGTCAGTCGGTGCTCCTAGATATTTATTTTCTCACCCAGAATGAAGTTACACTGGGCCAGCTGAGCGTTGCGGATTTTCTTGTTCAGCAGACAGCCGGAGTCGAGGTCAGCATCCGCCATGAAGCCAGCTTCTGTAAACTGCTTACACACCTGAAAGCAACATTTATGCTTCAGCATTATACAGATCTGAGGCTCTGCTGTGACTGTAGTTAAGATGGGGAAGTAGAAGACATACTTTCTTGGCGTAATCCTCAAAGGAGGTGTTGACGGGCACGACCATCACCTGACGAGGAGAGAGCCACAGAGGCCTGGAGGACGGAGAGACAGACTGTAGTAAAGCAAACTCTATACACGATGAATATATTTAACACCTACTCCTGAAGAAATTCATGTGTGGGAGAGAAACACAGGGATTTTAGCCTTTGCAGACCATTTACATGCACTAAAACCTATATAACAACACCACAGTAAATGGAAAACCCCCAGAATGAAACAGTTAGGAAGCCCCTCACCATTTCCCAGCGTAGTTCTCTGTGAGGATGGCGATCATCCTCTCGACTGAGCCCAGGATGGCTCGATGGATGATGACCGGTCGGGCTTTGTCGTCTCCGTCCGTCCTGTAAGACATTTCATCAGGGATAGATGTCACAAATGAAATACAAGGCCATTGAAATCACTTTGTTTCTACTCTATCTCCTATGGAACAGCTGGAAAAGAGTATTCGATACAAGCTCTATACACCTTTATGAATATAGATGGACGAGACGGGAACAAGAAGTTAGATAATAAAAGAGAGCACATCTTCATGTTCATTTTGTTCATAATGCACAAACTCTGCATACACTCAACTTACTGCCCATTATTTGACTATGTGTATCATTTCTCCATGCTTGGGTTACACATTGAAGGTTTTTTTTGGTTATAAAAGAATGTTCATGTAGTATGACATCTGTTCTTTCTTATCGTGTTGCTTTTTGCACTGTGTTGGATCCTACCTTTTTATTGTATTTGTTTTGGAGCTTGTTTATAGTTGTATTGCCATGATATTCTTGGACCAGGGGTGCTGTGATTGGATAACTCATGCAACAGCTGTCTTTAAGCTATGCTCTTTGCCCTACCCATTGCACTGACGTGTGCACTTGTCTGTCAGAGTGGCTGGGTGAATGCCGAATCATCAACAAATTACCTTCTCAATGAGTTCATATTTATTTATATATATATAGGACTCTTTACCTCTTGAACACATGACTCATGTGAAACACGCAGAGCAGACCCTTCTTATTCATGGCGGGATTAACATGTAACCCTGAGTGCAGTAAAGCACACAGACGCAGCAGCGCTGACTCACCCCACAAAGGTCAGGTCGAAGCGGATGGGCAGCTGGAAGTCCAGCTGAATGGTCGCACACTGGTGGTAACGTCCAATCGCGTCTTTGATCTTAATGTCAATCTGCAGCAGCAAGGAAATCACAAGGACACTTTACAGACCCTTGAGATCAAATTAGTTTTTGCCTTTAGGAGGAATGGTCGAGTTTTCTGACCTTAGGGCCGTAAAAAGCTCCGTCTCCAGGGTTCAGTTTCCATGGCTCCCCAAACTCATTCAGGCTGTTTTCCAATTGCTGTCAAAACATGGAGGCACACGTTTAATATATACTTACAACCCACGGGAATAACAGGGAAATACAGTGAAGTCCAAATAAAGATCCGTTTACACTTCCTCCTGCCCTTTAGCATTTCACAACTGTGCAAAATAAACACTTAATATCAAGTCAAACAGAAGATCAATTATTACCATGCCTCCTACACTCACAGATCTTTAGCCTGGAGCCTTTAACCTCCCATCATGCACCGAGATATTCTTCGAGTTCATAGTATTTATTATTCATTTTATTAAAGAGATGCAGTTTAAATAGTTAATCCTAACAATAAGGGTGACCAAATGTCAAGACTTAATACGGATCCAAAATGCACATAATTGTTCCTGCAAGATGCCCACGAACAGGAGGCGGAGCAGACGGAAAACAATGAGCTCGATGCTGGACGCCTGGCATGAAATAACCCAGAACATGCAATGAGAAAGACTGCCGAGCATGATATCTTTAGGAGGGACACTAAGCCATTTCATTTTGATTTGATGTGCCATTTGCTTTATTATAGGGAGCATTATCTTGTAAAAATCAGTACTGTGTCAGTGAAGGAATACATAATACAACCATTTCTTAAAAATTAAATTGGCTGAACAAAAAAGGCAAAAATGTATCTCTTCTTTTGTCTGGTAACCAACTTTCTGATCAACTGTGCTATATCAGATTTAACATTTGAAGGATTTGCCTAAAACTAAGATGGACCACATATGTGCCGCCGGAACAGAATCAGGTAGGTTTAATGGTGCAGACATAAACACATCAAGAGGAATTAAGTTGTGAAAAAGGAGCAAATTAATTTGGTAAATATGAAGAAAAACATCATAAAGAAATGTTTAAAATATACCAAATATAAAAAAGGAGGGTCAAAAAGAACATGACTAATGAGTCAGAGATACAAAATGTGCGGAATATCAGAATGTAAAGTGTAAAAGCTGTGCAGTTTTTAAAAGAGGTAGCATTGAAATCTACGTTTAAGTTACTTTCCCGCCATAGTTCATCCCTTTCCTGTCCATGGTGCCGTTTACCTTCTCGGCCTGGTTCCACACGGCGATGTCTCCCAGGTATTTCTCTGGACGCGTGGACAGGTGAAGCTGGAAGGAGAAGCCGAACACGTTGTAGACGCAGCGGAGGAAATCCAGACAGCCCTTCATCTCCGACTCGATCTATAGGGAGAAGAAAAGCATCAGAATTGTAAATAATTGACTCATAATTAGCTGGTTATTTCTAAAATGATTTGGAAATGCTGAGGAATGGGCAGCTGAACTAAGGTGCAGAAGATGTGAGGGTCATACCTACATATAGGTCATAATAAGTTATTCTATTTCCCCGTTAACATCTCTTACAAAAAGGAAAGAAAACGGTATTCAGTAAAGGCTGACATATAGATAGATATACATTATACATGAAGGCAAGTGGGCATGTAGCCGTTTTTAGTTTTTATTATATAAATCATTATTTATCAGTTACTTTAGTTTCAGTAATTCTTTATGCTTTTATCTGAAGGAGGTTTTGGGCACCAGGTGATTTGTGTATATGTTGGACACAGGTGGTGGTGGGATTGTACCAGATGAGCATACGTTTTTTTACCGGAGAAACAAGCGGGAGAAACAAGCGGGAGAAACCAGCGGGCGAAACAAGCGGGAGGAACAAGTGGGAGAAACAAGCGGGGGAAACAAGCGGGAAAAACCAGCGGGAGAAACAAGCGGGAGAAACAAGCGGGAGAAACAAGCGGGAAAAACCAGCAGGAGAAACAAGCGGGAGAAACAAGCGGGAGAAACAAGCGGGAGAAACCAGCGGGAGAAACCTTGTTCGTTTTTGTATATTTGGAATACGACCAAATAAAAGAAGGACATTGGACACCATTTTACCTGCGTAAGATTCGCTTTCTGGTGCCCCCGCGGCAGATCAGTTTAAACTCCTATTTAATGTCTGTGATCAGCCGTTACAGTAAGTCCACTTTAAACTCCTCTTCCTGCCCGCTGCCTTTCACTGTATAGTTTATGCATCATTTTCCGTGCTAGGTTTCCAAAGAACAGGTGATAAATGAACCTGTGGCCCGCTCAATGAGGTTGTATCTAACTTTGTAATTCACACGTATCACAACCCCTTGGAAACGCTGGTCACCTGCTCCATGGTGCAGAAGATGTGAGCGTCGTCCTGCTGGAAGCGCCTCACTCTGGTTAAGCCCGTCAGAGTTCCCGAGAGCTCGTTCCTGTGGAGGACCCCGAAGTCTGCCAGCCTCAGAGGAAGCTCCCTCCACGAGCGAGGCCTGTGGCTGAACATCAGACTGCAGGAGGGCAGGGAGTCAAAACAACTGAGGCACGCCTTAAATCCTACATGTTTGATTTACGGAGAGAGAGGGATTCATCTACCAGTGCCCGGGGCAGTTCATGGGCTTCAGGGCGAAGACGTCGTCCTCCACGGGGAAGGAGAACATGTTATCGCTGTAGTGCTGCCAGTGGCCAGACGTCTCCCACAGTTTGCTGTTGTAGATGTTGGGGGAGGCTACTTCCTGGAAGCCTCTTCTCCAGTACTCGTCCTAAGAAAACAACAAAACCCACATAAACAAGGGACGCGCAGCCAGCTGGACTCACACTCAGTTACTTTTTCTGGAGAGCTGAATCATTATTTCTGGCACGCATCATCAACTGCTTCCATGGAAATCAGATCCAGCGGTTTTCATTATTCTTCAAGCAAAACATCTTTATGGCACGTTGAGCTTCTTGGCAGGCAACAGCAGAAGACCGGTTACTGGAAATATTTGGACCCAGAGCATGTGGAACTGAATATAAAACAGTGATCCACCTGGATAAATATAATGTAGCTATATTTAGAAACGTGAATACCTCTCCCATTACAGCCATGAGAAGCCAACCCATCGATAAAACCCGTCTCTGTCAAAAGTTCCAGCGTAACAAGCCGTGATATTACTATTTTTACACAGCGTTCACAGACCAAAGTGATAATGATCTTGCACCATTTCTGTGCAATGTGCTCTCCTTGGCTCGGTCTGGTGCGTGTTGGTGCGTGCTGTGAAAGCTTCAAGATGTCGACACATCTCTGCAGATACTTCACAAACACACTACTTTCTCACACTGAGGTTTGAACAACTTTGGACGCGATGCTTCCCTTACAACACGAGGACATTTTATACAACTTACTCATGGTACCAGGGATTGGAGAGTCCAAAACATGGAGAAGGCGTTAATGAATTGAAGTAAATGTGGCAGCAGAACTTTATCTTGTACCACTCTTACTGTGTCTTTGAATGCACCACACACACCAAAGCAAAATCCTTGTATGTGTAAACCTACTTGGCAGTAAACCTGTTTCTGATTCTGACATAACTTGTGTTGTATAATCTAAAAGTCATTTATCGAGTACTAAATCACTTATTTCTCCAAACACATGCATATTGCTAAAAATCCATCTTTTAAAACACATTATCCTGTGCAATTTAAAGCCTATTCATGCGTTTTAAATGGTGATATTTTAAGTGAAAATGCACGTGTTTGGGAATTAGGGTAGCAGAGGATTAGATAAATAAGACTTAAAACTGTAAATTTAAGTTTTTGTAGAATTATTCTGTTCTTTTCTGATGTTGGTTCCCCCATTTGCTTTCATTTTAGATTCTTTGTTCACCAATGAGGCTTTAGACCCACATTAAGTGATTGATATTCAAATGATCATTTTGTGAGTGACGTATTCCTAACTATTGAAGCTCAGCGCAGGTTCAACCAGGAAGACCGTCTTTATATTTGTCATGCACATATTTCCATCTCGCTATGCTCGCTCCTCCAATCAGTCCCCAGCTCAACCGATCACTTTCATCTCTATCCCCAAAAGCCAATCACAGCGCATCGTTAGACCTTTAAATTTACGCTCTCCCCTCCTGACCTCGCAATCCTCCACCCCTTCCACCTCCCATTCCTCTGAATCTAGGGTTCACATCAAGCTTCAACCACTCCTCTTTAGACCGGATCTCCATCAATCCCTTCACGCCTCCACCACCACCAGTGTTTATTGGCTCGGTTTCCCCCCCCTTCTGATTGATACTCCCACACAACGGGGTCTAATTGCCAAACACCGTTACATTCATCTGTGTGTTCTTGGCAGTAAATCTATATTGTTACATCGAAACGAGTCTCTCCTGACTGAAAGATCTCCGGCCCACTTCAGCCATCAATGGAGCGTATTACCACATGGACACTTAGTGGCTTTCTTAAAATCAACATCTTCAAATTGTCCAATATGACTCAAACCCTTAGAGAAGACTGCTCCACTGCAAGAAAACACAAACTACTTTCTGGAAATCTTTTCATTTTTGGTTCCGATCCTCAAGATTTTATTCTGTTGAGTCTGTCACATAATCGTTTCATGGTTGAAAGACTGACTTAAGAAAGTTCAGGCAATAATTCAGACTGTGTGCAGCAGTCAGGACAGGTCACAGACTTCCAGGAGCAGAAGCTGAACAAAAATATTCCAGTCAGTGTAACTCGCAGCTCATCCTCCTCTCCCCGGTGATTACACATTCTCTAAAGTACAGTGTTTGTGGTCTGCATGTCAATGAGCTGGCTCTCTTCACAACTCCACTGAGCCTCGGGGATTATAAAAGTGTTTTTGTTTATCACCATCTCCCCGGAATACTTCTGAAGATAATTATAATTTGTTTGTTTGCTCATTTTCTAAATCGCTGTTCAGTGATCATGACTCCTCGGAGGAAGATTCGGGAACAACGCCTTTTTTGATGAGATGTTTTCCAAAGCTTGAGGTCACAGAAACATTTGAAAAAACAATGTAATATGAACAATTACTCCTTTAGGAAGGTAAACATACAATCAAACATCATCTCCTGTTGACTTCAGTAATGGTACATGATCATTTTAGGCAATTACGGTACATAAAAACAGGAGGATCCGGTTAAACACTTTACACATACCAGACGTGTTTTAGCAAAACCTATTAGGAGAGCAGTACTGTGGCGCTGATATTGTACGTACGATATATCAACGTAAACAACAACGCGGCGTCGGAGCTCCATAAAAACAAAGCTGTCTCTGCCGCCTGACGCTCTATTCGACACCCTCTTCATATTTCTGGAGTAATTATACCGTTTTTGACAAACACAAATATTGTTTTCTGGCATCACTTTGACATTTTACGAGGGACAATCTGCATTTTGCTAGAAGAAGAATGAAATAGGTATTTTCATAAAAAAAAAAAAATAAATAACATAACATTTCAAGATTCACTGAAAAAAAAAAACTCAGGAGATAAACGGTAAATAAAAAAGGAGCCACCGATGTGCATTCGGCCTCCTCCCTTACCCTGATGAACTCGGTGAGGGTGTTGTAGAGGTACGCTCCTCTGGGCAGGAAGAAGCAGCTTCCAGGGCTGAGGTCGTGGAAGAAGAACAGCTCCTGATCCTGAAACACACACACACACACACACACACACACACACACACACACACACACACACACACACACACACACACACACACACACACACACACACACACACACACACACACACACACACACACACACACACACACACACACACACACACACACACACACACACACACACACACACACACACACACACACACACACACACACACACACACACACACACACACACACACACACACACACACACACACACACACACACTCTGACGTTAAGATCCTCGGCTCTGTTGTGATTGGTCAACCGCTTAGAGATGTCCCGCCCCTTAGTCTATCACGACCAATGTGTTGGAGTGCTAGCCAATAGAAGTGCGAGTGTTACATGGTGATGTCACATTCGCAGACAATTTAATGCACAAAAAAACAACACACTACAGGAAAACCCCAACACCAGGACAGGGCCTCTTAAAGTAGCTCTGATTTTGTTTATAATTGTATTGAACATGTTTTACATCCTTATGCCTTTTATTGCTTGGTGTTACAGTGAAGAAAACCCAGTTTTAATTCCTCACGTTGTTCTTCGGGACTTTTTAGAGATGCTCTGCTAAATGAAGCTCTGTGAGAGGGAGAAGCCTCCTAGGCCCTGCTGTGGTGCCCTTGAGCAAGGCACCGGACACCTCCAGTCCCCCCTCCTCATTGCTCCCTGGGCGCTGCACAATAGCTGCCCACTGCTCCTAGTACTAGGATGGGTTAAATGCAGAGGACCAATTTCACTGTGTGCTCTGCTGTGTGCATGTATGTGACAAATAAAGAGGGTTTCATCCTCCAATTCTAAGCCTCAGCTTGGGATCGTGCCACAGAGCACCATCTTTAAAAACAACATGTCACTTTTGTCACCTCCCTCCGACTGCCTCCAGTAGCACTTCTCCAGACTCTGGGGCTGATCATGGATCTGTGTTATCATCAGTGCTGGTGGAGGTGCTGCCTCCTGCAGCTCCCATGCTGGGAAACCAGCTGGGCTGATCACATGACTGGCAGAGTGCCAAAAGAGAAAAAATGAGGGAACACAGCGCCCTCAGCTGGGAGAGAGCAGCATTAATGCCAGATAACAGGGTTTCAGTGAGAAAATCTGCAACAAAATGTGATCATTTGGTGAGGATTTTACCTGAAATCAATAAAACCACAAAACCCCAGAATTTGACGAGAAAGATAACACCAATAATAACAAATCAAATCCACTTAATAGCAATTCAGTCTCCTGTGTCACAACACATACGGCAGCATGTGATTTTTATGCCAAACAGGGTTTTAGTGAGAAAAACTGCCAAAAATATGATGATTTGGTCAAATTTTGAAGGAGGATTTTACCTTTCATAACCTCCAAGTAACTTTTGACTGTCTTTGATTGTTTTTTTTTAGAAAACATAAGATATTTCATGTGATCTAGGTTAGTTTCAGCGTCTTACCACATAAATAAAACCACAAACCAAGACTCTAACGAGGACAAAACTCATACAAAAGCCTCAAAGTAGATGAGCACGCCATCACTATATACCATTATAAATCAGACACTTCCTTTAAGTCATTTCAGTCCCCAGTTTCACAGCACTCATAGCAGCACCGCTTCATTTAATGCCATATAACATGAATTTAGTGTCTAAAAATGTCTGTTTTTTGTGATATAAATACATTTGTCAGTGAACAAATAAATAACCTGAATGTGAACTGAACCTGAATTGTAACGGATGATTCATCTCCCCTAACCTCAGAGCAATTTAGGATTTTGTTTGAATGCTTTCTAATAAATCTTTAGGTTCCTTCAAGTGTTTCAGGGTTTCACTACATCAATAAAACCACAAACAGACCGAGACCCTGACCAGGAGAAAGTCCTTCAAAGACCTCAGAGTCAGTCATCATATCTTCCTATAACAAATTAGAGTTTGACTTTGACTTTTTGTGTGTCTCAGTCTCGGTCACGCTGGGTGGGCTTGATCCTGATGCCTACAGTGACTCACTTTGCCGATCTTGCGGTGGTCTCGGTTCTTGGCCTCCTCCTGAAAGCGTTCCCACTCCTTCAGCATCTTGGAGTCCGGGAAGGAAATCCCGTAGATTCTCTGGAGCGTCTCCATGTCGGAGCGGCCCTCCCAGTAGGTGGAGGAGTTCTGAGGAGCGAAGAAGGGAATATTGACAGAGCAGCTTTACTTTGAAAACTAGATCTTGTGTGTATTTCCACTGACCTTGTAGATCTTCATGGCTTTATCTTGCCTGTGTGTCTCACATGAGGACCTCTGCACAGGTCAATCAGGGGCCCGCATCTAAACAGGATCCATGAAGTGAGTGAGTTAGACTAAAAAACCCACCATAAATCCTCTTAAATAAATACAAATATGTGTACTTTTTTATGCAGCAACGTACCTGTACACTGTGGTTGTGGGGGTGGTGACCTTCTCATTGAGGATGCGGCACTTGAACTTGTTGTACTGAAAGATACACATTTTATTGGTCTTGCTTTAAAGGTTGGTTGGTTTTTTACCTAATTTCAAACAGGCAAACGTTCAGAGCAGATGGGAAGGCTTTCTCTTCTCTATCACCTTTAACATGTTATAATAAAAAGACTTCAGAAGACTTTTAAACCAGGCTATGTGAGTTTATGGCTGGTTTGTGGAACAGCTCCCTCACCTTAAACATCTCCAGCAGCGTCTCCTTGCTGATTTCCAGCCTCTCGAACGGCTGCTTTTCCTTCACCACAGCCTTACATAAACCCTCCAGGTCCCCAAACTCCGTGCTGGACACCCCCCTGGAAGACAGGAAATACAATCCTGACTCTCTATTACAAATATTTTTTTTATTAGTAAGCATACACAAAAAGAAACTTAGCAAAACATCAAGAATTCCTTTGAAAAAGCCTTGAAATAAGACTGGATCTAGTAAAATGTGTTATATTTGTTAGACTTAACACAGAGTGAATGCATTTGCTCACTTCTGTCCATCCAG
Source organism: Eleginops maclovinus (assembly GCF_036324505.1). Taxonomy (NCBI): domain Eukaryota; kingdom Metazoa; phylum Chordata; class Actinopteri; order Perciformes; family Eleginopidae; genus Eleginops; species Eleginops maclovinus. The sequence goes on along the minus strand of NC_086352.1, from coordinate 7,462,620 downwards.
GAACATGTCGTAGTAGAAACCATTCTCAATGGGGGGTCCGTAACACAAACAGCCTCCATAGAAGTTCTCCATTGCCTCCCCCAGGATGTGAGCACTGGAGTGCCAATACACCTGCAATACAACATGAAGATGCACAGTATTTATTACTTATGACACAAAAACAAACCCTTATAGTGTTTGGACGCTGTGGAGTGGACCTTTTTGTCATACATGAGACATTTAGGTGTGACTGAACATTAGGGAAGATATACTAATGGGGTGAAAAGTAAAGATTTCCCAATGCAAATTTAGATCATTTGTAGGATTTTTTGTTTGTTGGTCTTTGTTCTTTATGGCCGGTCCTCTGGAATCTAAGCTGCTAAAAGCCTAAAACCTCTGCAAAGCGTACACATGTCCTTTATTGAATGCATTGTTTGCACTCACAGCCTGGGCGTCCTCGTTGTCGAAGCGTAGGATCTCCAGAGAGCAGTCGCGCTCGAGCGGGCGGTCCAGGTCCCACAGCTCCCCGTTCACACGAGAAATCACAGCGTTGTCGGCCAGGCCCTGGCTGAGAGAGAGGGTGCAAGAGGGCTTCCTCAGAAATGCTACAACCAAATGTAAGTGATTTCGATCATCATTATGAAAGAAACGCTGAAACTTCATCCACCAATATGTGAAAAAAGATGTATTACTGCAGTTTAAAACAACTTGTAGAGGCGGAAATCAAAGAAATAACACTGAATATTTACTCAGATTAACCTGTTGCTGGGGGACAAGTACACAAATCTTATGCAGGGTAAATGATCCAGGCACTTGTATTCCAGTAATTCAACATTGTTGGAGCTATCTGTGTAAGATTCGATTTCTGGTGGCTCAGCGGCAGTTTTAGTTTGAGTTGACTTCTATATTTTATTTCTTTGTTTCACCTTTCTCCCTTCCTGTGTTTTCCCTTCTTAAGTGCGTATACTGGGGCCATATTTGTGCAGAATAACATCAAATATCAAAGAAATGAAACAGATACCAATGATTTCGCTGTTACACTATTGGTCTGCGCAAATGAGCGAAAGCATGCTCATGACTGTGTGAAGATTCATAGATTCTTAATAATAACAAAGGGGGGGATATTGGCAGGGATTAGTTGATGCTGTAAGTGGGTGGTCTCTCTGATGGAGCACCGACCTGATGTTACAGGCCAGCTGGTACGGGGTGGTGACCCAGGCTCTGCCCTCCACCTTGCCTCCGTCCGGCAGCTCCACACTGATGGGTTTACCGTTCGCAGCTCTCTCCGCCAGCAGGGCATCGCTCTCCCTCTTCAGCTGCTCGTACAGACCGAGGCGCTCTGCAACATATCCTGGCAACGACTTCTTCTGCAGAGGAAATACAACAAACAATCACAGTCTAGAGATAAATGCATTTAGAGAAAGAGCAGAGCTTTGCACCTTGTTTTCCAATCCAATTAGAATATTCACAGGGACTAAGGTGAATCAAATCTTTGTGATAAGCCCTGTTGATACCCGTGTTTGAACATAGGAGTGTTTCTTTATTTAATCACCTCTTTAACACCCCCCTTTCCTTGTCCCTTGTCCTGCTTCTTCTCCTTCTTGTTCCCGTCACATGACTTGGTTTCCGGGGTCGCCACCTGTCAACAAACAGAGGTGTGTGCGTGTGTTTATTCAGAGAGGGAAAATCACTTCCTTAATAATGTACTTTTCTTTACATTTACTTAACGGATGATAGCGTAAAAATAGGGGAGAGAGAGCATGCAACAGAAGTCACAAGAATGCATTTTTCCAGAGGTGGACTTAAAGTAACGCAGTGTAGAACTGCTCCATGAAAAATACAAGGTAGTGACTTTTCACAAAAGCCCATTTCAGAATAACATGTATCACAATATTACTCACTTAATCACTTGGATTTTCCAGCTGGTAAGGAGGAGTATAACAAATTTAACTTGTGAATTTAATTGTGATATTTATTCCTCATTTTGCCTCAGTATAGTATTTGATATCTTCTTCCACCACATTGCAGCAAGATTGCATCACTATTACTGTCGAGTCACGTTATTATTAGTATTGCTTTGCAGTATTTGAAGTGTGCACACACTGTGACTCTGAGTTGGGAAGCTATTTCTGGAAATGAGAGGGTAAAGGCCCACTACTCATAAAGCTGCAGCACCAATACCACTCATTATACCACACAATTAAACTTCTGTCCTTGATACTACCTTCTTCTCAGCGCGATTGTTAGCCTGCTTCTCCTTGTTGGTGTTTTTCTCCGGAGCTTTCCCACTCTTCTCATGTTTCTGACCCTCCAGCTGCAGCTCCTCCTGCAGACCCCTCCGCAGGTGCAGCAGCCGGTAGCGGAGCTTCTCATTCTCCGTCCTCAGGCTCTCCAGCTCCGGCGTGACCTCCGCACCAACACTGGCATCCCGACCCTGACTCAGCCCGTCCTGGATGGTGGATATTTCTCTTGAGAGGAGCCGGATCTGCTCCTCCTGAGCGGCCAAACGTGTGGCCATGCACTCCGCCATCTTTAAATGACCACTTTAATGTGACAGCTGACTTCCGGTGATATTGATTTTCAAAATAAAACCGCCATTTACAAGAAAGCATGGTTTGTTGAGTTAACACTTCCCAAACAAAATCTGAATTATTTTTGTTGCAAATATTACACAACATTTATGCAAGACTGAATATGAAAGAATAATTCATCATTGTGTGGTTGCCTATATGTTTTATTATATTGGAAATATTTAGTTTTTGGAGAGAAAAATACAATTATATATAAAATACAATAATAATTATAGAAATAAAAATAAACAAATGAAACCAAACAATAATACAACATAATGATAAAATAGTGAAATGAAAAATAAAGCAAAATAATTGAAAAAAATACAATAAAATAATAATAATACACATTTAAAATAATAATAATAGTGATAATAAAATAATAATAATATTATTAATAATACACGTTTAAAATAATAATAATAAAAATAACATCAAAAAGTTCTGAAAGAAATATTTTTTTTTTCTGAACCTTTCATTTAATTAAATGTTTTATTTGTTCCTGAAAATCCTAGAATTCTGAATCAGAACTCAGAAGTCAATTTGTGTTAAACTTTTGATTACATCCCAAACCATTGTTCTCATGTGGCTCTAATCCTCTTCCCATCCCACTTGAGCCTACAATAAGCCCCATGGTGACTCTGCCCCTTTAAGTGTAAAAAGAGAAGAGGGGAAAAGTTTGAGGACATGCGCGAGATCCACAGCAGAATAATAAGCGTCCCCATCATTTGTGTGACTTTCTTTTCCAGGTGTTGTGTGTTTACAGGACATGGTAAGTTTGTACAACTCTATTTCATGTTATTCTGCAGTTAAATGAAGAATGATTGTGTCTTAGTGAATATACATCTCCATAGTTGGTCAGAGGAAGTTGAAGCTAAACAGGAAACGACAGGAAAAACGGATTGAGTGCACAAACATGGTCTAACAACACTTAGAGAACACGTCAAATGACATCGAAAAACAGCGTTTAACTAACGTAATGTGCTTTGTTTAGGTTGGAAGTTGAGAAAAGACACACTGAGATGATTCTGGGCGTGTGAAGTTTATACTGATTCATAATAACATGTTGGGAGGAAATAACGGGACGTTGGATTCACCTGTTTTGTGAATTAATCATTGTGTTGTTGAGCATTGTGTCTTTATCCGCTCATTGTTTTCCTGTGTGTTTATGCACCACAACGATAGCCCTCTGTTTAACAGTACAACAAAATAATACAAACACAGCTAAAAGTGATCCGATTTGTTTTTCTGGCTTTTGGGAAACATTTATAAGATAAATGGTTAAAAAAAACACACTGTTGCTAGGGAAAAGAGTCCAAGAAGAAACGTAAACACTTGTTCTTGTAATAAAAGAAGCAATACCACGTTTGATGGACATTTGTAACTTAATTTAATCTAAATAGAAGGATCTTCTGAATTAAATATATGAAAAATAACCTTGAGAATTAAAAGTTCATATATTCCTCTGATTTGTTGATTTATTTTGATCAGATCTGTCTATATTATTATTTATACTTTGACGTTTATTTAAGTCATTACATTTTTGTTATTATTTAATATTTGATTTCTTATTTGAGTTGAGAAATAATTGCAAATAATTTAATCACAAATGAGATTTAAAGAAACTGTGATAATACATTGACCCAAGACAAAAATAACACCAACTATTTTTCTGAAAATGTGTTTATGTGTGTGATGCAATTTTGAGTTTTCTGCAAGTCAGTTGAAGAAGTCTTATTATGGGGTTTTACATTTACATTTATATATTCCAGATCCAAAGTTTCAAAGGGTTTTACTGTTATGTGCACAATAGCAGCGTAGTTTCAGTAATGAAAGTAATGTATGAATGCATACATACAATATGCTAAATTAAATCATGTAAAAAGAAATATAAAATACAATTAATTAAATAAAATCAAGTAAAAGAAAATAAGAATTGTGCAACAAGAAATTATAATAAAGTAAAAGTAGAACAATTTAAAAATAGTCCAATTAAATGCAAGTGACTCATCAGTGCAAGTTAATGTTAATAGAAGTAAACTAAATACATGCCAAATAGAATATGTAATGAAATGTATATGCATAACATCAACTCTGTGTAACTTTCTGTGTCTCAGATTGAAGATGGATGAGGATGTGTTCGAGGTACCTGGGAGGACGGAATACCGGTACCTGGTGCAGGGGGAGGAGGATGAGGAGGAGGAGGAGGCGCAGTACGCCCGTCACAGACACTACATCAGCCCCTTGCTGGTTTTGTCACGTCGCTGCATGGTCTTAATCCTTCTCTGCGTGCTCGCCCTCCTTCCCCTCGCCTCATACCTGGCCTACTTGGCCAAGACGCTGCCGCCCAGTGTCACGCAGGTCACCACCTCCTGCGGGACGTTCAGGGGCCGACACGTGAGTTCAAAAACACAATGCTGCACAGCTGCAGACACAAGTGTTTAGATGATTACCTACTATTTTAGTAATTGACTGATTGTTTTCATGTGCTGAGAAACTCCCTCAGCAGGGAACTTTGGGATTTTACGCTGTGCATGGTGCAGAACTTCCGCCCCGTGTAGCGGGTGTCTGCAGGATCGGTAAATTAAATCCATTCTTCAGTGTTCTTTGGAGGCCGTCGTTTATATTTGTGACTTTGTTATACTAACTGCTACTCCCGTTAACTTCCAGAAACGTTATGGCTCGCTTAACCTCTCTCTCGCTCTGACACATGCACATACGTATCCCCCACTCTCTCTCTTAAACGGATAGGCTGCCTTATCTGCATTATGCTACCATTACATGTTACATAGTTAAACATTGGCCATCAGCAAAAATAGTTATTCATAACATCTGTATCGGCATCGGCTGACAGTTTTGCAATCGGTGCATCCCTATACCAAAACCTATATACCACACTCTATAAGTAGTGATTGGAGTACTTCTTCCCCGACTCCTGTTGTTAATTTAACTTCTCTTTTGCCTCCTTCTCTCTCTCAGATAAATGGCGGCTACTCCTTTAAGGGAATGCCGTACGCTGCCCCCCCTGTGGGCCCTCTGCGTTGGGCCCCCCCAGCCCCCCCGCTTGTGTCGTGGCGGGGTCTCGGACGCGGGTCGTTTCCGCAGCATATGTCCTCAGGTTCGTCCTCTGACGGCGGCAGGGAAGGTGCTGGGGCAGGAAGACTGCCTCTTCATCAACGTTTGGACCCCCAGCCTGCAGCCCACCGCCCGCCTGTCCGTCATGGTGTGGATTCACGGGGGGTTCCTGCACATGCTGAGTGGGGGGGAGCCGGGGTACTCCCCCACTGAGAAGTTGGCGGTGGACACGCAGATAGTGTATGTCAGCTTCAACTACAGACTCAACGCCTTCGGATTCATGGCTCTGAACATGCTGAGGGAGGGGTCTCCATCAAACACCTCAGGTCAGACTGTGTGGGAAATAAACACAGTTTACATAAATACATATTCAGTGTCTCTCCTGAGACATGTCTCCATGCTTTAATGTTCAAAAACCTCTTTCTCATACTTCCTGTGCTGCAGCACCTCTTTTCACCCTCTGTCTGAAACCAGAGCCCAGTCTGCTCTGATTGGTTAGCTGGCCGGTTCTGTTGTGATTGGTCAACCGCTTACAGATGTCCCTTCAGCCTATCACATACAATTGGTTGGAGAGCTAGTCAATAGAAGTTTGAGTGTTTCATCGTGGTATCACATTGTTCCTGAAGTAAACACGCCCACTGTGAAAGGACAGCCTGCTAAAAGTGACAGAATAACATTATTAATTTCAACACTCCTGACTCCATGGCCCATTTCCTCGCTCCCTTGGCTTGAGAAGAGTTCCTTTTAGTTTGTTCTGGTTGTTTCTAGGACACTTGAAATAAGGCCAGATCAAATACTTTTCTTTTTTTGTATTGCTAATGGACCTCCCTCTTCCTCCATCTTCCTCAGGCAACTACGGCTTCATGGACCAGATCGCGGCTCTGAAGTGGGTCCAGAAAAACATCCAAGTGTTCGGAGGAGATCCTGAGAAAGTCACCATATTTGGACAGAGCTCAGGTATATGTGACCAGTAAAGTTTTGCTTTGATTGAGCATGTGTCCTTAACGTGTTGTTTGACCAATTAGGCCGACCCTGAAGGCAGCATCTCCCTTTGTCCAATGAGATTTCTCCATGTGATTTTGAATTACTGTAGAAAATAATCTGTGTCAAATACACGTTTGTTCAGCTGGTGTTAACGACAGACCATATTTAAGGATAACAACCAAAAAAACATTTAAAAAACCATTGATTTCCAGAACAGGGAACAGGAAGTTATTGTTAATGACACATTCCTGCAGCTCTCTAACGCTAGAGAAGAGAAGGGGACAGGCAGAGTTTAGGATCACCTGGGATGTGTTCCTATTTTTAAATGTAATATATGTCTCTGCATTTTATTCTGTGTCAGGGGGGACGTCGGTGTGGACCATGATGATGTCTCCGCTGGCGAAGGGTCTCTTCCGGGCGGCGGTGGATATGAGCGGCTCGTACGTTTACAAGGCGACGCTGGAACAAGCCGAGTCCGACAACCTGCTGTTCCTGCAGAAGACGGACTGCAGTGACCTGAGCTGCCTGAGACGCCTCCCTGTCACCGACGTCCTAAAGGTACCGACTCTGCACAGCCCGTTTTTTTATATTAAATCAAGTTTATTGTCATATCCAGGTTTTGGGACTCATTCCTGCAACATGCTCCAACACAGGGATTTATCCTTTGCAGACCATTTACATGCACCAAAACCTATAACAAACTACAGGAAAGGAAACATCCAAAAAAGCAGAATAGGGAAATTATTGTTCAGCTAAACCCTTTTTTCAGATGTCACCAAAGACCCTTTTGTAAAAGCTAACTCCCCACCTCCCCCCTAGGCCATCCCGTGGCAGGAGTTTCCATCCTGGGCTGCAGACGATTTGACGGACCTCCCTATCAAAGGACACTTCGTGGGCCCCGTAGCGGTGGTGGATGGATACGTGCTTGAGGCTCCACCCTTCGAGGTGTGGGAGAAGAAAGGAAACTACAACGACGTCCCGTTTGTCATCGGGACGACGGAGCAGGAAGCCGACTTCAGGTGAGAGGACACCTGGTTCAGGTTCATTACTGTCAGCTGCTGGGATTTAACTTGTGTGTGTGTGTGTGTGTGTGTGTGTGTGTGTGTGTGTGTGTGTTTTTTCTGTAGCCCACTGGCTGAAAACATCTCGTTGTGGACCTGGGGCGACTACCGGTGGTTTGTGACAGGTAACAGCTGTTTGTTAATTACATTTAATTCTCACGTTCCAGTTCATATCAGTATGTAGTGTCTCTCCTGGGACATGTCTCCATGCTTTAATGTTCAAAAAGCTCTTTATGTTTCTCATACTGCCTGTGCTGCAGCTCCTCTTTTCACCCTCTGTCTGAAACCAGAGCCCAGTCTGCTCTGATTGGTTAGGTGGGCGGCTCTGTTGGGATCAGCCAACCGCTTAGAGATGTCCCGCCCCTTAACCTATCACGTACAATGTGTAGGAGCGTGAGTTTTACATTGTGATGTCACTATGCTCCGGAAGTAAACAAAGGATTTCAATGGAGGCGTTTCAGCTAGGGGGGAGAGAGATAAGATAAACAAAGGTAATCAAATCTAAAAAGGTAAACATCAACTATGACATGTATGATAGCTAAAACCTTAAAAATACAATCAAAAACATCAACAACAACATTTAAAATAAATTGGATTGGATGATGTGACCATTTTACAAACTGCTGTTAACAGCGCTTATAATGCTCTGAATTAATTTGAAGATGAGTTGCCTTCTGTTATTGTATATGTATATAATATATATATATATATATATATTTATATACATATATATACATATTTACGGATATATATATATATCTGTAAATATAATCCTGTCTTTTATATCCTCATCTCTTCTCTTCTCCTCACAGATAAACTCCAGTCCTTCAGTGAGACCCTCCCCACCAAGGCGTTGGAGTTGTACCCCAGCTCGACCCCTTGCCCGACCACAGACCGCTGCCCGGAGCGCAGCTACACCACCATGGTGTCCGACATCCGGGTCACCTGCCCCAACAGCGACCTGGCCCAAAGAGCTGCAGGTGAACTGCTTCACACGTGCTACCCCAACTATTTTTTAATGGGAAAAATGTACCTGGTACTAATTGGTAAATATCACGTACAATGTGTTAAGAAGTCCAATGGAGGCGTTTCAGGCAGTGGGGGAGTGTGTGGGAGAGGTGATTTGGGGGTTTTAGAAAAAAGAAAGCATAATAGGACCTCTTAAATATAAAGCTGTTGGTCTGATACCCCCTCCCTGTGCACAGAGGCCCTGGACAGTCCGGTGTATCGGTACCTTGTGACGCACACCCCCTCCGGCCCAGTGAACGTCTCCGGAGACCTGCTGCCGTTCCCCAGCCGCTTCTCCTTCCACTGCCTGGACACCGTCGCGTTCTTTGGAGGGCTGGAGGCGGCTCTGGGGAAACCTCTCTCTGATGGAGACCGGAGCTTCCAGGAGCTCATCACACGACACCTCGTCACCTTCGCCAAAACAGGTGAACAAGCTCCCTGTGCATGTGATTACTCCTGTGATTCCGTGCAGAATCAAAAAAGGAGATGCTACAGCTGTTAAGTGTTTAAGTTGGATGGTCTTCTTCTGCAGTTTCACAGACTTTGCGTCCTCTAGCCTGCTCTTAAAAACAGCGTTTCACTAAGGGATCATCAATAAACCACCGTTTGATTGAATCAAACTCACACTTACTTTCAATACTTTTGCAACTGCTTCTATATCATGTGACCCATTTACTCACAATGCCTCCAACACTGTTCTCTTTATACATCCTTGAAAACCCTCCTCTTCTGTCCTGCAGGTAAGATGGCAGACGAGTGGCCAGAATACCCAGCAGCCACTGCCCTCCTGTCCGACCAGCTGTCCACGGTGCAGAGCTACTCGTCGGCTCGCTGTCAGCTGTGGAAGGAGAACGGTCTGTTTGCGTACGCCTGGATCAACTGACCAACCACTGACCGTCGTCACTGACTTCTCTTCACTAGACTTGATTGAAATCACTGCTTTGGATCTCATGCTAAACTGACTGTGAGCTTAAAAGCACATCGCTGATTTTGATGGTGCAAATCTGTGTTTAAGATCTACGAAGCTTATTTTGTTTACCTTTTCTGTAAAATCTACAGAAGTGCAAAGACTTAACAGTGGTTAGTTCACAGTCATGAGAAAAGCACGTCATTTCACTTAACCTAGAGTAGAGTCAGTTTTTGGGATATGAATTCAAAACAATGAAAGAGTGTTATTTCTAGAGAAAAAAACACACACACATATATACATAATATATATACATTTTTTAAAATCCTGCTTTGTACGCCTTTAACTTTCCATTGGCCTCGTAACACTAGAGGTGGGAAAATGTTTTTATTTTCGAGTTGGAGTAAAGTGACTGTAACCGAAACTGGGATATACAGTGTATTGTACAATTAATTAAAGGGAAATCAGGATGTGTAAGGGACATGTATAAATTGTCTTTTGGTGTGTTAATTCCTTGTGAAGTGGCGTGAAAGTGCTTGCGTTTTAATTGTGAATACACAACTAAAACTGTTGAACGTAAGAAAATGTTCCTGCCAAGTACAGTTTCTAAATTCAGGGAAATGATTGAAGTAAGAAGGGACTTTTTTCATATATCTTTGTGTTGTTTCTGTGAACATGTCAGTGAAATGTCCTGCTGTTTGCACCATTTCCTAACCTCTCTTTGCACTTTCCTTTGAACTTTTACAACATACATATTTCATTGCACTCACTATTGATTAAGATTCCTATGAAGCTGTTAAGTTGATTACATCAGAAAACAGGGAGTTTAAATTCACAACTAACTAAATCTGAAACACTATATTCTTTCTCTAACCACTAATGAGCTCTTTATATTGCTTGTAAACATAAATTAGGATTTTGTCATCATGCTTTTTTGTTTGTTAATGCATTGAAAATGTTGTCACCTAGTATATGCTCAATAAAATGTACACTAAAAACAATCATTCTTATGCATTTACTTTAAAAGCATGGATTCAAATGTATTCTTGCAGTCGTGAGAAATAATTGTTACCGTTATATTTTAGTAAGAAACTTAAAATTTCAGTTAAACTTACAAAAATGTTTACATTCAAGTCAATGTAGTTATAGTGAAAACTGTATTAGATAACAATGCATGGATAGTGGTATCAGTGTTATCGTCCTAGCTAGCCTTAGCTACCCAGCTATAGTTAATAATGCTAACTACAACGTACAATGTTTTTTTCTGCTATTATAGAGGTATGATTAAGCTATGTTTATAAAAGCACCAAACACTTTATGACTATAAACTGTAAAAATCTGACAAACGGATTGTTCAATTAAAAGGAATTTGCCTTGGTGTTTGGTGTATATGATACACATTAAGATTAAATAATAATTAAGAAACTACAGAACAAAGATAAATCTCTTTACATAAATAAAGCATAGACATGTAAATTTCACCTCTGTGGGACGAATAATGGTATTCTGATTCTGATTTATAATAATATATAATATATACTGTATATTTACACGTAGGATACAATGAGGCAGCTTGTTATGTAGCTAAACAGTAGATATTATAGCTACATATAGTGTAACCCACTAGCTAGCAGTGTTACCTAGCTATTAAATATAATAGCCTACTGCTAGCAATCATTAGCATTGCTAGTAGCAATTGTATTAATGATTAGCAAACACTTTTCGCAAACTTGCTGGATAAGACATCCTGAAATTTATATATTATACTATTTTATATTTTTTTATGAACTTAAAGGAAGTTTGTTATGAACGTATACAGTAAATTGCAACATGTAGTCCCAATATCAGTTCATTTGTTCAAAGTAGATTTACCAGCTAGCTAGCATTGTTACCCATGTAGTAAATAATGCTAGCATTCATTAGCAATCATAGCCAAGGATAGCTATCTAGATTAGCCAGACATTTTAGCGAGGGCGCTGAAAGGAAATATATATAAATATGGGCTAAGCTACAATGCCTAGAACTTCTAGACAATTCCATTAAGGGAATCAATATTTTGGTTTAGGGCTTTTTACATGGATTACATTTTTTAAACTGAATTACGTGTGTTAATGCTATGCTAATGCTATCATCACCCTGCATACATCAATATACCAATTAATTTCGACAGGGAGTATACAGTTATTCGGGTTAGGAGGGGAGAGTTTCTGTATGGAGCTTCACTATAGGTGTCTCTCCAGCAGATGGCGGCAGATGAGAGCCCCCTGAGCGGCCGTGTTTCATTGTCTGGGGGTGGAGGCTGCTCCTCCTCCCCCCGGGGCTCCTGTTTCTTTAAGGCCGGATTTCACGGCTCACATTCGGCTGACTAGTGCCACGCTGCGGCGCCTGCTCAGTGCGTCCTGGACCTGGAGCTTGTCTTATTATACAGTGACTGTGTGTGTATGTGACTGTGTGTGTGTGTGTGTGTGAGAGAGATTGTGTGTGTAACATATGGATTGAAGGCTATTGTTGTCAGCCCGGTGGTTTGTTCTGCACTTTCCCCGGAGAATGCCCAGAGGAACCGGAGCTGTGTTCCTGCACGGATAGCGCAGAAATACACCCGAGAAACACGGTAATAACACTCTTCATTTCCCACGTTTTTCATGCTTTTTGTTTATTATTGTCATTAGAATAAAAAGGGTCTTACGTGATGATGTAGCTCCGTCTGAAATCACGGCAGCGAGGCTCGTCCCACCGGAGACTGGGGGGGTTTGTTTACCGTCAGAAAACGACTCTTTTTGGGGGGCTTTCAGGCTCTGGATGTCGGTGAAATGTGTACTGTCAGCAGGCTGCAGGAGCATCCTTTATCCATCACTGCCCGGCTGTAGGTCCCTCTGATGGGGCATTGAAGGCAGCAGCAGGCCTGGAGGAAGCTGCTGCTGCTGCTGCTGCAAAACACACTGAAGTTATTCTCAATATTTATTCGTCTGATCAACTATTGTTTTATTTTGCAGCAGCAGAAATTAGACAATAAGTATGACTGTACCGTCCTCTTCGACTAAAACTCTTTGTTATTATTTGAAATCCTCCACAAAGAATCATGCTAAATATTGTTTACCACAGATTTGCTCATATGTTTCTTCAAAATACGTTCAGTCATTGTAGAAAAAGCATCATAAATGAATCAAAATCATAGTCGACAACAACCAAAACGAACAATTAATCGATTTACCGATCAAGATGAGACAGCCTGCAGGGGATAATTATAATGAAAGTAATAATAACAACATCAATATTAATAATTAAACACACTGAAGTTATTTCTCACTGTTTATTTTTTAACAGTCATAATATAATATGACTAGTTAGTCCCCAAAGAATAATGCAAAATCACCATTTTACTTTTTTAAAATCCAAATCCAGCAATTATTTAAGTAAATGACAAACAGAAAATGCACTGCTGGTGATTACACTGGGTAAATATTGGATTATTGAGTGTGTGGTTAAACATGCAATAGTGGAGATTATTCATGCAAGGGTTTTACTTGTAATGCACAATTTTCTACATTGCTGTATTGGTACTTTTACTTAAATGAAGGATTTAAATACTTCATCCAACACTAGTTGCTACCACACTTAATATTCCTTTAACAAGAGTGTGATGTTCAATCTATCAGCATCCTGGAGCTGTTTCACCTTGTAAAAAAAGCAGGCTACTTTTGCGCCTAAGCAGCAAACTTTACCCCTGTTTTTCCAGCTTTAGTAGCTCAGATTCACAGAACATTTTAAAATAAAAAGAATATTTCCCACATTTAACATTTCAAACACTCAACAAATTTCCACTCTGGGATGTAGTCACTTGCAGTCCCTTCTCCCCCCTTCTCCTTTCCAGTGATTTACAGACTGACCACATGCAGCCGCTGCCATACGCTTCAGATGACAGCTCATATTTAAACTCCTGTAACCTTTCTGTATGAACCTCTGAAGAGAGACGTTCAAGTCTTCTCTGAAACACTGATGGATTTCCACTTTCCCCACATTCATGATGCTTTAGATCTTGGCTTGCAGGAATTTAAATGCACTAGCTATTTGTCTCAAAAGTTAAGATCCAAATGTTCGGTTTGTATTCACCCATCGGCATTCTTTCAATAGAGAAGACATGCTTATAACTTAAATGGGAAATGTCTCTTAAATACAGACCACAACAACTCTCCACTAAAAAGTGCCATCAGTCATCCTTTACCTTACACACAGATATAGGACAGATAGGACAAAGCAAACTTCGCATCACACATGAGGTCATTTCTGATTACTCCAATAACGGTTATTCCCCAATATTTCCTTTATATTGAGTGATTTGTTTATCAGGCTCTATATTTTCCCATCCCTTGGACTGTGAGAGTGTTGGACTTTCTGTAGAGATTGAGCTGCTTTAACATTGAAAACAATATAAAGCACATGTTTTGTTTTCTGAGATCTGTTCATTAGCTGATTGTTCTGCTTGGTGTTTCAGTAAGCTGGATGTCTTTGAGTTTTTAAGTTGAAGATGCCACTTTGAGCTCTGGGAACTAGTCCTGGACATTTCTCTACATTGTCTGACTGCAGCAGATTATTCAACAGGGAAATAAACCATCAGTCGCAGCCCTGCAGTAGAGCAGATAATATCTTCTGTTTCAAATAAAAAAGACTTGCATTATTTCAGACTGAAGTCAACGTCCTCTCTTTCTTTAACTGTGTCAGTGACCTCCATCTCTGCACCTTACTGAATTATTAACCTGGTTAACCCACATCTAGACACTCCGTCTGGGACCGAGCATGAGGAATTCTAACATATAACATGTTTTTACCTGTCTTTTTTCTTCCATCACAGTGCCATGATGACCAAAGTATTCATGTCTCAATCTAATCAGGCTTCAAAACTGAATGTGACACAGATTCAGACTTGAGTTTCATATTATTTTGATAAATTGGAACCTATTCTCTGCATATGCTTGCCATCAGTGGGGACCAATTTATAAGGTTTACACATATGGGACAGTTTACAGTAAACTGTGCACCCTCTAATAACAAAATATACATATTTGTTGCATTTTCAATATTTGGTTGCTCTCATAACTTAAATTAGAACTATTATTTAACATCCCATAGTTAACCTTGCAGTGCTGACCTGTGTCTACGTTCGGGCAGAGAGAGTTATTATAAAAACATTTTGCAAATCACAACCACAGCTCTAAATCCAGATTCCTGACCTTTAAACAAACATTATTATTTATATTTACTGGACCACACCGCTGCACTGTCATGCTTTCAGATTACAGACCATGCACATTATGAACGGACCCTCACATCTCTTTGTTCCTCTTTGGGAACAACACACTCTCGTTTTGTAATCCCGCTCTGCAGATATTCCTAATCCAGATGCTGTGCGTGTCCAGATTACCTCTGCGGGTGCTGCAGTCGGTGTTGATCCGTACGGAGCGTTAGGATGGAGCAAAATTAATCCCCTGGCTGCTTTGTTTTTGAGAAGATTAAACAACAACTCCTGCTGGGATTGTAATAACTCCCATCATGCCATGTCACGCCATGTAAGGCGGTTTATTGCACTGCTTTGTGTGTCTTAGCCTTTAGCCTTTTAGCTAGTGTAAGGAGGTTTTAAACAGATCTTTGGTCTCTTGAAAATCTCCATCCCAGTTTCTCAGAGTTCAGGTTGGTGTCTATGAATGTCTTGTATTCTTCAAAACCCCCAAAATATTAACTTTAATATGAAATTAAAGCAGCAAATCTCCATCAACATGCAGGAGGATGATGTCAGAGGTAGAGTCTTAGTTATGTTTCTCAGGGTGATTATATTTCTGCAACGCTCTCTGGTTTCTGTCTGATGGACAAACCTGCAGGACGCTGCCCACTCACAACATGCAGCCAGGACCCTGAACACATCACCAAATGTTGGTGCACTATTCAAAAAGGTCTGGTGTAGTGGTGCATTCAGGTGCTCCTCATTAGATCCAATTTTCTCGAGTTTATATAAAAAGTTAGAATTAAAATGACTAAAAAAGTGGGAAACAAACTAAAATATTTATTAAAAAATAATAAAGTAAGTCAGAATGTGCAATAAAAAATGAAATAAATGAATATATTTATTTAAACTTAACAAATTAAAGTAAAATTTCCACAAAAAAGAAAATATATTGTATAAAACGTATTTATATATATGTAAGAAGTAAAAGTAAAACTTTTGACAGATTGCTGATTAGCTTTTAAAACAATTCTATTTTTATTTGAACCTTTCAGCGAGTAAATACTTATTTTAAAAGGATTTACTGCTGCTCTGTTTTATGCACAGATATCAACAAATTGCATTATGCACGCAGCTCTTAATAACTGAGTATTTTCCCATTGTGATGAAGTCATTGCTTCAGTCTCTCACAGCTCATCCTCCCACATCCATCAGCTGTTTCTCTCTGTCCTGAGTCATGTGGAGTTGTTGTTGTTTTTCTGCCGCTCACACACTCTCTTCTCTCTGCAGATATTGACATGAAGAAAGACATTGAGACTCTAATCGCAGAGGAACGTGCTGACATCATCTTGAAATATGCTACGGTGAGAACAGGGTCTTTTGTTTTATTGAACTTATTTCAGATCTTATTCAATTCAGACCATAGTTTTGTACTTAGTTTTTATTTGATCTATTTCGATAATGGAGTAACTTGCTTGAAACACAATTCTCTTATGCTGATATGATTTTAAAGAAACTAAATAAATACTGATTTGTAAAAGAAAACATTGTGCTTAATGTTTTCCTTATGTGCCTCAGCCACTTTACCTGCTGTGGTGTGTGTGTTGTTGTGTAGGAGGAAGAGTTCACACTCCAGTGTTTCTGTGTTGAACAGACACACTGAGGAGGAGCAGAGCGTAAATTCAGATGTGTGTGTTTTCTGGTTTGTGTGTGTACAGTGCTTCAGTGCATGTGTGGAGGAGAATGCACTGAGAATGTGTGTGTGGGTGTGTGGGGGTGCATTAATAACACGTTGTGTAATAATATGTTTGTGCCTGTTTGATATGGAGAGTTTTGAATCCCACTTACACTGAAACTACCTTTACAACCAGACATTAAGAGCAAAACTGTCAGAAACTAAACTAAGAAGAGACGTCTGGGTCTCAGTTTTAGTTTCCTCACTCAGTCTTTATATACATTCATTCAAGTAACACTTAAATGATCAATACCTGGATGTTATGCCGATGAGAACCAATAACATCATCCTGTTTTAGATATACTTGCACACTTCACCATCTCTGAATACTACAGTATAAGAGGAGGTTAGGGCTCTCATGTCCCCTCTGCTTTACTGAAATCACATCATCTGGGACACTTTCAGTCCCAAACCAACAATAGTGGAAATGGGTGTCCGTAAAAGGGTCCGTTACCCATTAAAGAATGAGTTAATTCAGAGTGAACCACCGCACAAAGCACTTCTTTATGACATTAACGATGGTTGACTAGGGTGCTTCTTTATGTATCATTAAGATGTGTAATAATACACAGGTTACATGAATTAGTGGGATTGTATAGAAGTCTATGAAAAGCATTGCCCTACTTTTCTCTTGATTTATTGCATCAGTAACATTTTCCTGATGAGTTTATGGTCTCAGTCTCTGGTTTCAAGTCTTCTTCAATACAGGTTGATGTTAATTTAGCAAATGATGGTCCCATTTAGAGTAAAATAGGTGATGGGCGGAGCTACCTGTGATTGACAGGACGCTGCTATGGTGTTGTCAGTTTTATTGTCTTACAATTTTAACCTTTTGACAGTGCCTTTTTATATTATCAAGGGTAATTGTAACATTTGGTCAGCTAGAAATATCCTGTCCCAGTTTCAAAACTGTAGTCCAGAAACCACTGATTGCCAACATTATTAATTTCTAGTTGTTTTGTCCACACCTGCAGCAGTGGCAGGTCATTGTGCCTGACTGATAATACAAACATCATTCAGGAAATAAAAGCTTGGATGAGCTTTGCACCTTTTCTCACGACAGACTCCAACGTCATAAACATTTTTAAAGATGAAGCCTTGATGCTCAGGTTTTATGAAATACACAAACTATATTCATTTCAAAATAAAAGCCTGGATGAGCTCAGAATCAGAATGACCTTGTTGCAATCATACAAACATAGACGTACAGAGAGGTGAACGAGCTGATGCAGAGATGAGCACGGGGAATGGAGACAGTGGCTGCCAGAGGTTAAATATAGCCTCAGCATGGGGTGGTTGGGGGGAGGTAGGAGCTGTTTTTGGTAGGGGGGGAGGGATTGCTGCGTCTAGCCGAAGCAGAGCTGTCACAGACTGTGCAGAGATCGAGCTGACAGCGACCTCCGGGCTGTGGCTGTGATCCTGGTCATCGTGATTTCTGTGTTTCCGGCCACATGTACTGTTGACCCCAGGAGAACTCTTGGTAAAAATCTGCCAGTCACGCACACACAGTTCATGTCTTTAATACTGGTTTCAGTGAGACCGAGCCATATTACACCTTTTTTATACCCATATTACAATTACATTACACCCATGTCACACATTAACACAGCCAAGTGGTTGTCCTGCAGGATAAAGAAACCTTTTAAGGGTTAATAAACATTGTTGCATATAATTTAACAAAGGAAATTGCACCTCCCGCACTTTTTACATGCAATAAGTAATCATTTCTTTCAAAATGTTGGGACATGTAATTCATATTTTACATATACACAGTGTTAATGTATAATGTGCATATTTTTTCCAGGCTCTTTACCTCGCATCAATTCCATAAACATGAAAATAAGCTTCTTCTAATGTCTTCTAAATAAGTGAATACATTAAATCCTACTTTTGAATTCAGTAATATTAAATCAGCATGCCAGATTCACATTAGAGCGACTCTGATCTCCCCCTGTGTCACTCTGATTCACACACACACGGTGAGGAAGTATTTTTAGTCGTCTCACTTTCCTAACACTGACATCACTCTCGTCGCAGACTCACCCCCCACCTTTCTCTTTCCACGCTGAGAGGAAGGCTCTGATTGGCTGCACGTCTGGAAGTCAGCCAATCCCGCAGCAGCGTTATTATTCCTGCAGAGTCAGAAGCCTCTCTGCAGATCAGCTCCGCTCGGTTGTATCAACACTGCGACCGGAGTGGAGTCTGAATGGATTTTCCGTCATACAAACACTACTCCTAAACTTTGTGCTGATTCATGCGGGTGTGTTTGGGTTGGAGTGGAGAGAGCAGGCCGACTTATAATAATAATGTGTTAAAGCTTTTAGTGCAAACTGTCACTGCAAGCTTGTGTGGGCATGTGTGTGAATTTGAATACATGCATTAAAAGGTTTAGGAGGTTTTCCCTTTCCTGTCGTGTGTTACATAGGTTTTTGTGCAGGTTAATGGTCTGCAAAGGCTCAAATCCAGACTGAATTTCTCTCCCACACACCCCCCTCTGTCTGAAACACCTCCTTTGTTAACTTCCAGAACATAGTGACATCACCGTGTAACTCATATTTCTATTGGCTAGCGCTCCAACACATTGTACATGATAGGCTAAGAGGCAGGACATGTCTAAGCGGTTGACCAATCACAACAGAGCCAGCCAGCTAACCAATCAGAGCAGGCTGGGCTCTGGTTTCAGACAGAGGGTGAAAAGTGGTGCTGCAGCACAGGCACTATGAGAAACATAAAGAGGTTTTTGAACATTGAAGCAGGGAGACATGTCCCAGGAGAGACTCTACATACTAATATGAAAACTTAAAACTCCATAAAAGCTTTGAAAATGTATTTCTTAAAGTAAATGTGTGTGTGTGTGTGTGTGTGTGTGTGTGTGTGTGTGTGTGTGTGTGTGTGTGTGTGTGTGTGTGTGTGTGTGTGTGTGTGTGTGTGTGTGTGTGTGTGTGTGTGTGTGTGTGTGTGTGTAGGGCAGACAGGGCGGGGTGGAGATCGACCCCTGGGAAGATCCCGACTTCAGCATCTACAAAGTCATCGACCGCTTAGGCTTCATGCAGTAAGTCCCTGATTCTTATTCTGCTCACTTGCAGACAGCAGCTTCCTGTGCATCACTGACGGTTCTTAATCTGACCATTTCAGTGAGGACGAGCTGCCGGCCCCGACTGCACACGAGGAAAAGGTAAAGGAGGAGATGTCAGGTCTGTGTCCTGCAGCAGGATGTCAGGTGTCAGAAGAGTGGTGCAGGAATGAGTCCTAAAACCTGTATCATAAACGTCAGATTTTCTGCAATAATCCACCGGAAAAATGCCATTGAACCAGAGAGCCTTCAGGGCCCAACACAGAGATACGTCATCTCAACCCCACTCTATATTGACCTTCACTCACATCTAAAATGCTAAACACAGCTACCTAGCTTGATAGCTAACTTAAATAATTAAAATGATTATTACATTTTCTGTTAAACCCGTAAATCCTGCATCAGTATTTTTTTTTGATGACCTGTTTCTCTCTCCATCTCAGAGGAAGCAGCTGGAGATCGAGAGGGTGGAGAAGTGGCTGAAGATGGTGAAGAAGTGGGACAAATACAAAAACAGTGACAGGGTGAGGAACCACACACACACACACACACACACACACACACACTTTTTAGCTGGAAAATGCACATAATTGCTGACAAGTATGTTAAGTGTTTTCTAGTTTCCATTTGCTCACCACAAAAGTCAAAAGTCCAATTGACACTTAACTGAGGCTCGCCTTTTATAACGCCACTCAAAAAAATATGAAACTACAAGACATTTGGGGTAAAAAACCTACACCCACAAACCTAAAAGAAGCGGAAGTTACTTTTTTACATCTCTTTGTTTGCAGTCCAGGATGTGTTTAATTTGTGTGAATCTGAAGATTTCCATCCTTACTGTACAGCTAAAGCTTTGTTTCTGGGCATAAACACGTCTTTGCTCAAAGAAAGAGACAAATAAAAACCGTGGAAACCATAATACAATTTAAGTACTAATTTGAGTATTTTTAGAGGATTTGAATGAACTGTTTCCACGCTTTTGCAGCCGGTAGAATCTGAGCAGTTTCTCTTTCTAAATGAACTACACACACACACACACACACACACACACAGACACACACACACAGACACACACACACACACACACACACACACACACACACACACACACACACACACACACACACACACACACACACACATTTCAATTCTTTATTTAGATTAGAAGATAAGCATATATCAAGACATTATCCAAATTTGGCAAAGAAAAAAGATATCCAACAGCAGCCAATATTTCAGTCCACTATGTACATTAAGGTACGCCTCCATATACTGTATAGAGGCACACACACACACACACACACCTACAAAGCTGTAAATCTTTGTGCTTGGTGAAAAAGTTTCAAAAATAAAAACAGTTTGGGTTCCTGTGGATTTTGTCGTAGGTGGATAAACTTTCCTGTGACTCACTCTTTGCAGAATCAGATATTTACACCTCCTGTTTGTTTATTTATTCATTATTTTCTTGATGTGTATGATATCTCAGATGGTGAAGCGAGTTTATAAAGGCGTCCCGCTGCAGCTGAGAGGACGAGCCTGGGCTCTGATGCTGGACGTGGAGCGCCAAAAGAAGGAGAACGAGGGAAAATACGAGGTGTGTGTGTGTGTGTGTGTGTGTGTGTGTGTGTGTGTGTGTGTGTGTGTGTGTGTGTGTGTGTGTGTGTGTGTGTGTGTGTGTGTGTGTGTGTGTGTGTGTGTGTGTGTGTGTGTGTGTGTGTGTGTGTGTTCTTAACGTCATGCATCCTGCAGGAAGTGTGTGAGAGGAGTTAAGTTATCGTGCATAAAAGATTAGATGGAGGAAATCTTGCCATGTGGAGTCTGACCATGAACAAGTCTGGGTGATTTTAGCATAAAATCCAGAGTCAATGCTGGCCAACATAAGAGAAAATATTAGTACAGTTATACAACAGCTTTGTCTTGAGTTTTCAGAAAGTAAAATAAAATACAATTTGTGTTTTTATATTAATTCATGTTTGGGAATTTTTGTCTCTTGTCAGAAAATGAAGGAGCAGGCGCTGCTCTGCTCGGCTGAGATCAAACAGATCGACCTGGACATCAACCGCACCTTCAGGAACCACGTCATGTTCATGGACCGCTTCGGAGTCAAGTAAGTCTCAGAAATAAAAGCAGTCAGAATCTGCATCTCTAATCATCAGGTGTAGCACCTCTCACTTTACCGGGTGAACTGGGAAAATTCCACTGGCTTTTGCGCAGAAACAAGGGAGATGCTGCCTTCAGGGTCCACTAGGAAATATCTCATCACAGCACCACTATTATAGCTGCTATTGCACATGAGTATGAAAGATTACAAAAGCCCTAAGAACAAACTACAGTTTCCATGTATAATATCATTCCAGCGTCCATCATGGCCTAACCACAGTTCAGATGTAGATAGTGTTGCACATGTGTAGTGTAGAAAGCCCGCAGTAACCTGAGTTTTTATTGGAGGGGGGGTGTTGGGGAACCTGATCCGGTCACTCAGTGAAGTCACCGGCAGTTTAATTCACCACAGGCCGGCTCAGCGGAAAACTGAGGGGCAGGAAACGCTCAAATATTTACCAGGAGTTCAGCGGACCTGCAGACATATAGAGACAGAGAGCAGCTCTGGAGGTCTGCAAGTAATGTCTGTTCTCTGTTTAGGGTTTGTTTATCTGTTGTGTTGTTTGTCTTCGGTTATTTGTGATGTATGCTCTGTATTCTTGGGAACCTGTGTTCTTTATTCTATTCTGTTTGTGTATTTAAAGGTCACCTATTGTGCAAAATACACTTTTTTATGTCTTTTATTCATAAACATGTGTCCCCTCTGTGTTGAGAGACACGTTTTAGGAACAAAGACCTGTCTGAAAAGGAGCTCATCACATCTTGGCCACTTTGTGATGTCACAATGTTTTTTTGGGTTGTGCAACCATTAGCCAATAACCAACCAAAGTAACCCCTACCCACCTTATCACCTGAATCTCCTCCTAGAGCACCATTGAGTTTTCAAACCAATCTTATTGTTGAAAACTTAATTTTTGATTGAATTTGACTTTGTTCTTTATCTATCTATCATTTGTACATATTTTATTGATTTATTTGCTTTTGGTTTTGTCTGCATTCTTTCTAATTTAATTCATCTGTTCAGTTTTCTTTGTTGTTTTTTTATTTCTCTTTTTTTATTCTGTATTAAATTGTTTGGATTAGCTGTATTGGGGCGGCAGTGGCTCAGTCAGTAGGGACTTGGTCTTGGGACCGAAGGGTCGACGGTTCACGTCCCGATCGGACCAAAAAAAAATATGGAGTGAACTGGTAGCTGGAGAGGTGCCAGTTCTCCTCCTAGGCCACTGCCGAGGTGCCCTTGAGCAAGGCACCTAACCTCTATCTGCTCCCTTGGCGCCGGGTGCCTCTCTGCGCTGCCACCTCTCCTCTGCATGTGGTTGTGTGTGCATGTATATCCTCTGTGTGTTTAATGTGTGTCAACACAACAGAACAGAGTTGTGTTGACACACATTACGAATAGGGAAGTTTTGGATTCCCTATTCGTATTTTTAACAATAATCTGTATGTTTTATAATTCTTTCTGGACATGAAGGTAACACCTCTTAATCCCCGACTCACTCAATGCTGATTATTAATAGAAAACAATTTAGGACATAAATCAGTGTCACATCGCTCATAAAAGGCTCCTTTATCTTCCTCTCTCGATTCCCTGTGTTCCTCTGTGCAGGCAGCAGGCTCTCTTCAGTGTCCTCTCTGCATACTCCGTCTACAACACAGTGAGTAACTCCATGTATCTGAACCCTGACTCTAATTGTTATTTTGGTCAAAAACTTGAAATGATAGTGTTTTTAAACGAAGCTACCCTCAAAAAAATTACAGTTAATCAGTTTTAATCTCGCAAAACAAACATAACAGCACTTCCTGTGTGTGGCTCACATTAGCGTCATCTTAGGCTACTCTTGTCTTCACTGACAAAATAAGACATTTAAAGCTTTCTACATTTTCATTTTCCCCATCCCAGCTGAATGCCTCTTGTTGTCTGTGTGTCCTGCAGGAGGTGAGCTACTGTCAGGGGATGAGTCAGATCGCCGCTCTGCTGCTGATGTTCCTGAACGAGGAGGACGCCTTCTGGGCGCTGTCGCAGCTGCTGACCGACCGCACACACGGCATGCACGGTGAGAACACACACACACACACACACACACACACACACACACACACACACACACACACACACACACACACACACACACACACACACACACACACACACACACACACGCACACATGCCATGCACGGTGAGAAATAGCAGCAAGCTTAACAAGAACACATCATCTGACTCATGCATGTGCCTTGTGGTGAAGTGTCACAGGATTTTGACTTTATTATTTTGATCTTGTTCAGAATCAGAATACTTTATTTATCCCAGCAGGGGAAATTGGGTTATGTGATAGTCGTTCCATTTAAGAATAAAATAAAATATACATTGAATTGAATAAACATAATAGAAGTTAAAGTGAAATGTCTTATAAGATAAAATGTAATAAAAAGTGAGTGTTGAGTGTGCAAAAAATAAATAAAGTAAATAATAAAATATGTTAGAAAAATATAAGAAGTTTAAGTCAAATGTATAATAAAATAGAATTGAAATAAGTGTATAAACTTTATATATAAACATGAGTAATTAGAGTTAAATGTTCAATTTAAGATTACAATTAAAATGTTTATATATTTTTTATATAAAGACAAAACATTCATTTGAAATAATAACTGTATGAAGTTAAAAAGTGAATGTTTGTATTTATTCACTTTAATGTAGAAACATAGTAATTATGTTTCTTTCTAAAAAAGAAGAAGTTCATTCTGCTGATGTAACGGTGTTCAGAAAGTATCTGTAAGGATGTTTATTGTCATCAATATTCCTTAAACGCTTTGACGATACGCCCGACATTTTGCCCAAAAATATGTTTGAATCTGAAGTTTGATTAAGAAACCTCTCTCCTCTCTCGTCCCCTCTCTTTCTTCCTCAGGGTTTTTTGTCCCGGGTTTCCCCAAACTCCAGCGGTTTCAGACTCATCACGATCAGATTATTTCCAAACTCATCCCCAAGCTGAAGAAGCATCTGGTGAGATCTCAGTTAAACAAGAACATCAAAAAGACTGCAGCAAGATTTCAGATGTCATTCAATGAAATGTTATTTATAGTATAGCCCAGTTTTAGAAATGACACATCGGCCTCTACGGTGTGCTTGGGGTTGGGGCTTGTGTTGTGATGTTAATGTGACCCTCTCTTTCTGTCTGCAGGACAGGGAGCAGATGTCTGCAGGGATCTACAGCACCAAGTGGTTCCTGCAGTGCTTCATCGACAGGGTGAGAGAACTCATGTATTGCACATTTGGACAGCAAAGATAACAATGTACAATTTACAGGACAAGATATGATCTTTTTATCCGATTAAGTACTTTAAATTCATCTTTCGGGAGGAAACCGGAAGAAAAACACATTTTAATGTCCACATGGAATTGTTTTTATACAGCGGGTAAAATAAGTATCGAACACGTCACCATTTTTCTCAGTAAATATATTCCTAAAGGGGCTATTGACATGAACTTTTCATCAGATGTCGGTAACAACCCATGCAATCCACACATGCAAAGAACTCAAACCATAGATGTCCGTAGATTAAGTTACGTGTATTAAAATAGAATGACACAGGGAAAAGGTATTGAAAACATGAAGAAATGGAGGTACAAAAAGCATGGAAAGCCAAGACACCAGCTGAAATCTGTCAGTAATTAGAAAGCAATCCTGCCCCTTGTCAGTGCCAGTGAATATCAGCTGGTTCAGTCCCAACTGATGGCCTATAAAAAGGTCTCTCATTACCAAGGTGTCACACAAGAAAGATCTCATGATGGGTAAAAGCAAAGAGCTCTCTCAAGACCTTGAGGTGACGTGTTCAATACTTATTTTCCCCACTCTATACGTTATTATTGGACAGAAAAATACACATTGAAACAGATATTTAACCCACAGATGTATTTATTCTCAGTTGGTTTTTCCGCTAAAACACAGATTAGTGAAACAAATGAAATAAATAATCACAATGATATTAAACCAAGTAAATACATAAACATCTTAAACAGAAATAAACAATTATTACTCTTTTTTTCTACAAAAGCGTTATTGAATTGTTTGCTTTTTGTCTCTTTTTGTGATTTTAAAGGTGTTTGTAAAGACCACTATGTGTGTGAATTCTGTGTATGAATAGAAAACACGAAAAGTTAAAAACGGTCCTTAAATATTTTAGTTTGAATGACTCTTTTATTAAATCATAATCTCATACTACTAAACTGTGATTCAAGCCAAATCCAAACCAAATCCATGGAGCAGAATCATTTTAATTGATAGATGGACAATAGATAGTAAACGTTAGCATCTATATATATATTCCTACACTAAGTCAAACTGTATCTACAGAAAACAGCAAGTTATTACCAAAAACAGAATTGGTTTTTTTCTAAAGATAATTTTTCATGGTTTCAGCAGAAAATGTTGATATTTGATCTCTGGGACTTTTTAAGAGAGAGCATTAAGAGCTGTGAAGTTGAACTGCTATTAGTCTCCTCCATGCTTACCCACAATCCTGCGGTGGTGGCTTGGCAGCGTTCAGCCGCTGTCAGCACTACTCAGTCCCACTGTGAGGGGCCCTGGGGCCTCTGAGGTCTAAGAGGGAACCAGACAAACCTCCTGACTCTGGACATGAGGAGACAGAAGCAGATATGTGAAACCACTGATGTAAACACTGGGAAATAAATGGCGGTGATATAAAGAGCTGCAGGAATGATTCGTAAACCTGTGTTTAAGTCAGAGACGCTGCCTTCAGGGACCGCTGTCATTACTGCGTCACTGTATGGTGACATGTTGTGTTTCCTGCAGACGCCGTTCACGCTGACTCTTCGTCTCTGGGACATTTTCATCCTGGAGGGAGAGAGGCTGCTCACCGCCATGTCTTACACCATCCTGAAGATACACAAGAGTAAGGACTGGAACATTAATAATTATGTATTGAATTAAAGTAACCCTAAAATGATCCCTCATCATACTTGTGTGTGTGTGTGTGTGTGTGTGTGTGTGTGCGTGTGCGTGTGCGTGTACGTGTACGTGTGCAGAGCGCATGTTGAAGATGTCTCTGGAGGAGCTCAGAGAGTTTCTGCAGGAGAGAATCGCTCAGACGTTTTTCTTCAGCGACGACGAGATCATCGAGCAGCTGCAGAGCTCCATGACGGAGCTGAGGAAGAGGAAGCTCGACCTTCCTCCTCCAGGTACACAGCTACACACACTTACACACAACTACACACACCTACACACACAATGAATGTCCCTGAGTGTGTCCTTTTTTGCATGGCTAACACCTAAATACACATTCATGGATAAAAACAATTTATTTGAGGATATTTTTCATATTTGAAAGAATATATATTAGATATTCTTTCAAATATATCATATATTCATGTTACATTCGGGTTCATAGAATTAATTATTTGAACCGTACATAAATATGTATTTTATAAAATCATTATTTAATCCAAATGAAATGCATTTCAGTTTTTCTCTTCTATGGGATAAGTACATTAGAATCCACAACCTATCTTTAGTGCACCTGTTTTGTTTTTCAGGAAAGCCGGAGGAGCTTCCCCGTCTGCCTCTGGGTCAGGAGCTGCTGCCCGCCCCCAGAGGGAAGTCCTCAGCTGCCAGAGCCGGCCTCAGCTTGCACATCATCTCCCCCCAGCCCGACTCCCCCGACCAGAGCCCCTCCAAGGACCCCCGAGACCTGGACCCTGAGCAGGAGGAGGAGGCCCCGCTGCCCTCCCCGGACCCCATCATCATCCACAGCCAGCTTCCCCCCGACGGCTCCCCGCTGACAGGGCCTCCGCCTTACCGGCCCCCGGAGGAAACCGCAGATGAACGCTCACCTTCCTCAACAGACGAGTCCTCTCTTGTGGCCCCTCGCTCCTGCAGGATCCCACGGACCCTTTCGGCCCCTGTGATGCAGGCCGGCCCCGCTCAGAGTCTGTCTGCAGAGGAGAGGGCGGAGGACCAGTACCTGGAGCAGCTGCTGGTGCAGGCCTCCAACCTGCCCGGCAACAGGAACCAGAACCAGGACTCTAGGGGAGCATCGGAGGAAACTCAGGCGCCGGATATTTCATGAAATCAGCTCCGATTCAGTGGGGTCCGTTTAATGTCCCAGTTTAGGCACTTTGGTGATGGTTTACATAAATAATGTTGATGTAGTACTACAGAAGTATAGTCAGAGTATCATTGTGGGGCAATAATATGCTAAACATATGTAATCAGTTTCAGGACACGCAGTCGTTTTGGTTATATATTTGTCAATTTTACAGAGAAGCATTGGAAACCGGTTTCGTTTGGTACAGATTATGCACTTTGGTGGATGGTTGACATTAGTATTTTGGCAAAGAACTATAGAGATATTGTCCGATTGATAAGCAATAATCGTTTCAAAATGTGTCATCAGTTTTCGGAAAAATAATAATTTTGGTTATCTTGTTTATTTTTAAGAGACAACTCACTTTATGTAACTTTCTAAAAAAGGGTTAGGCAAAGAATATTTCCTCCATAAGGTATTCAAGCATATTAAAAATATGACCCAGAGTAAAAAAAAAGGGGTTATGGTGCTGCAGAAACTATTCTACAGTCTTAAGATGAATCTTTATTTGGTACAAATCCATACAAGAGAAATCCCAACCGTGACCATTTGAGTACAGGCTATTTTCAACTGAAGCTGGGATAATGAAGGAAAAATAATCATTCCCTCCAACATCCTGAATCATATTTATATTGCAGTATTATATTAGTATTTAATTACTCAACAAAAGGTCAGCCCCAAATCTGTGCAGAACAAATGTACCCAACATCGTCTCTCTAAGTGTTTCACAATTGGATCCTTTTTAAACCACCCCTCTCTCACTCTGCATGTTATGTGCATTTTGATAACTTGTGCCAATTTCTCTAAAAATGTTATGATGAAGACGAGACACAGCTACACGGACTCTTGGAAATGATTCCTGTTCTGATATACCCGGAAAGTCTCTTGGATGGAGTTTAATTACGAAGCATACGGATAGGTTGCATCACCCTTTACAATAAAACAAACTTTTGTAGTTTTGTAACGTTTTCCGTGAGAGAACACAAGTGTTTCTCAGTCAGCCTTTGTAAAATGTTTGCTAGCAGAGTAACAGTTTTATTTTTTGTACTAATGTCTTGATGCCTTATTTGGATCGGCTTCAGTTCTTCTGCGGACGTTGTTGATGTTTGAACGCAGCACAACAAAGGATTCAACACGAGGACAAAAAGCAACTTTCCAGGAGTTGGACTTTAAATCTCTGACCTAGTGAGCTGGCTCACTGTTATGATTGTACACATTGAAACCAATAGAGTGGTGCAGGGATGTCGTATTTTTGAAGACGGACCCTAAAGGCAACATCTCCCTGGTTCTTTGGAAAAAAAGCCATTGGGATTTTTCCATTGGATTTCTGTTTATGATACTCACATGTTTTGTTCTGCAGGATAATCTCCACATATTTAGGATTTTGACAGTACAAAGCTAACATTAGGCACGTGACTTCATGTCACCAGCGCTAACCTAAAGGCATTTAATGTTGGTTGCCACGTTAAGTCGTCTCATTTAGACACTTATCAGATACTTGCCAGCACATTTAGGTTGTAAAGTACAGTAGGGCTCACCAGAAATACGAAACTGTTGGTTGCTCACTTGCAATTTGTGTAGTTCGCATAAGTTGCAGTAAATTGCTAGCATTTTAGGCCAAATGGACAACATTTTATCAACTGCTTGGTCGATTTGGAATATATTGGAGTTGTTTTGGGGCTTTTTGAAGATGATAAATCCATTTCATGGCTTTTCAGAATTCCGAAATACCTCGTTGAACCATATTTTAGCTCTTGCTAGGCTGATTTTGATGAAGTGTTTCATTCAAGCAACTTGGTTTTACATTATCGGATTGCCCAAGTTAAATCCACCAGTAGGGTATTTACTGATGTGTTTTGTATTGTAGAATAACAATCTCTTCAGTTAGTGTTGACTTCCAGACCAGGGAACGGGAAGTGATGAAATGCTGAGTAATCTTTTGGTCTAAGGACTCATTCCTGCACCACTCTATTGAGCTAGTTTTAGTGTTTCTCTTTGTTGCTCAGTAATTTATTGTTTTATCTTCTTTGTAAATTGCACCGCTCTTGTGCTCAAAGGTTTTCAAGAACTGGAATATTTGCCGAGCTCCTTTAATGGTTGAAAATAGCCTTCTTTGTTTTTGTTGACCGTGCAGAGGAGAATGTGGATTTAGACATGTCAGAATAGCATTGTGTTTGTACAGTATTGTAGAAAAGCACAAAGCAGTTTTCCCTTTTCTTCAGTTCTGTGCTTAGGAAATAGTGAAAGGTCGACATCTTGTGGTCGCTTTAGGGTTAAGCATGACTACTAGATATAGTCTTGAAAAGTAGAAATGTTGTAAAAAGAGTTATGAACATGTACAAATCATCCAAATGACAACAAACTGGATTGGAAATATTCAAAATCATGCAATTTAATGTCATTGTTGTGAATTATGTGGAAACAGTTCTGACATTTTATGACATTGGACTGTATTTAAATCCTACATCTCCATCTAGTATTTATAAACATGTGTATCAAAGAAGCCACCATAGAACCAATTTGCAGCTAGTTTACAATTGAACCTTAATAAGTTATAGAACTATGACATTTTAAGCACTTCATGTCAGATTGTGGAGGATAAACACAGTGTTATTTAATTTGCTTGGCTTTAGATTTGTTGTATAGCGAAACTTACAGCACCTTTTGTTAGGAGTTTGAGGAAAGTGATGAAATCCTGGAGCTGAAACAATACAACATTGATCATTCTGGAGTTTCTGTGTGTTGTTTTGTTTACTGCATGCTGAGAAAAGCTGTTTGACTTTATCTGGATGGATCTGGATGGCAGTGGGGTAAGATTAATTGCCCATTTGAGGTACTTGTACTTTATTTACACACACTATATTCAGATTTTGACACGTTATTATGATTATTTGGTATCTTAAACCATCCAACACTGTGTTAAAGTAACTAGAACCAGTGGGTTGACACAAAATTGCATACATGCTCCTATTCATAATTAATTACTAATGCAGTAGGCTACTGTTACTTAAAAAGTTCTAGTGTGGCATCTGTACTCTCACTCAAATAAACAATCGCATACCTTTTCCAGCACTGGTGGATGGAGAGTGGTTAAACTGCCAGAAAATACAGAAATGTAGGGGATTATTTTAAAAGAAAACCTAACATTAGGGAAATGTGGTTTATTAAAGGGATAAGAAGATATTCATAAGTGTGAAGCTATAGCTAGGAGCCGGTTATCTTAACGTTAGCTTGTAGCCTAGCAAGCCTCCCAGGAAACAACTAGCTTGGCTAATAATAGCAAAATATTAAAGCGTATTAACACGATTAAATCTAATTATTTGACATGGCACAGCTCCTTACTGTCAACCTGTTCAAAAACAAAAAGGCTAAACTCGAACATTTGTTGATTTAAATGTTGTTTTTTAGCCGTGACTTAATGCTAATTTTCATCTAGCTAGCTATGCTCATCTAAGCTAAAATAGCATAACGGACATGTCAGTGCATCACATCATCACTCTTCTAGTACAGTTGGCTTACTTATGGCAATAAAAGGGGATGTAGAAGTATATTTGAACTCTTTATATTACAATTTGAATTCTAATAACTTTATCACATAGAGAAGGTAAGAATTCACTTAATTTCAATTCTAATTGTAATTTTAAACCTAGTATCAGGTTTTTCCATTTATATAAATGAATATGAATTAAAGCAACACTCATGGAACATACTTTATAAGAAACAAAAGGTGTGACCTATTCTATCTTAATTTTTCACCCCTATAAACAGAAGTAATTGCTACTCAGCTCCAGATTGTTGTAACAATAAATGTGGCCACAGGGAGGCAGTGTAGGTAAACTCACCTGTGTTATTATTATGGAGCCTGGATGTGATTGGTCCGTGCCTAAAACACTTCTCACTCCTCTTATATGTTTTGGTCAGTTGTGGCACAGCTGTCTGACCTGGGCAGTTGAACTTCTTCCAAGGAAACTTGGACTTAATGGAAAACGTTTTACTCCACTGTGCGTAAAGTGTGCGTAAAACAAATCTAAATCTACATCATGTCAAGCAGCGTGTTGGTGAAGACCCTGGAGGACCTGAGCCTGGATCCAGGTTATGTCACCGGGGACCTCAGCCTGTCCTTCAGCCTGTCCTCCGGTGGGTCGAGGCAGTCTCCGCCGCACAGCACTCTTCCCCATGGAGCCTGGCAGCGGCACGGTGGCTCTCTGAGCAGCAGAAACGGCAGCTGGGACACGGTGAGCTCATTACCGGAGGACGCCTCGGACCTCCTGCTCAAGTGTCCCCACCTGCCCGAGGTGGAAGAGTACCCGTGGACAGAGCTGGAGCTGCGGGAAGTCGTGCGTAAAGTTCCGGATACATCCCTCACAGAGGAGGCGCTCCAGCGGTTGTCCACTCTGCTCCGGCGGGCTATGGTGCGTATTTCCAGGGAAGCGCAGCGGCTCAGTGAGCTCCACAGAAGGTGCACACGCCTGGAGGTGCAGAGCGCGGTGAGGCTGGTGCTGAGCTGGAGTTTGGCCGAGAAGTGCATCTCCTCTTCGTTGAAGGCGGTGTCCCTGCACTGCATGAGCTCCGGGGACCCTGCGCGTCAGAAAGGGAAGTCTGCGCGCTGCGGGCTCACGCTGTCCGTGGGCCGCTTCTTCAGGTGGATGGTGGAGACGCGTGTGTCTGTGCGTGTGCATGAGTTCGCCGCAGTGTGTCTCGCAGCATGCGTGGAGCGTTTGACGGAGGAGATGGTGGGACGGGCGGTGCAGGCTGCGCGTTTGGCTGAGGAGGATGAGCTGCAGCCCGGTGGAGAGGTGTCCTGCTGCCCGGTGACTGTGGAGCTGTTGGAGGGAGCCGTAAACAGCGACGCGGAGCTGTGGGGAGTCCTGCAGGTGTACGAGCATCTGATCTGTGGCAAAAACAAGAATGGTGAGTTCAAGTTCCTCCATGACAACATTTATTTTTACATCCACGACATCAAATCTTACAGCAAAAGGTTTTTGGCTGAAATTCTTATTTTTTATATGTAAATTAAACAATGACCATGCATCTCCAGACATTCTGGAGAATATCTGAAAGAAATATCCATTTGAATTCCCTGTAGGTTCCAATATTAGTGATCAGAAATACATATGGATTTAATTTGAAGTAAAGGAACTGTTTGTCAATCTGTTTAAACAGTTTAAACAACTTAATTGTAATCTTTAAAGCCCAAAGAAAAACACTTTCTACCTTTAGCTACTTGAACATGTGAGGATTTGCTTCTTTATGTTTTCAAAAATAGAAATAAAAAATAGGTTTGAGTTTTTAAACTTTTTGTCAGACAAAACAGAATATTGGAGACAATTCAAATGGTTTGTTTTAAAGAATGAAAAACATTGACAGACTATATAGACACATATCTACAGCTCTTAATGTCTTTGTTTTACTTTGAATCCTTCAAGATTGGATAAAAGCACATGTTGTTCAACTTGATCGTTTTAAAAAAAAAATGTAAATCTGATTTTAAAGCTTGAATTCAGTTGTAAACCTTTGAAGTTTTTTTTACAGTTTTTTTCCCATGTTTTATTTTTTAAACCTTTATGACATACACAAACTTTACCGGGAAAAATGAGGTTGTGTGAAATGTCACATACCCTAAAAAAAACACTGTGCTCAGAACACACGTCAGGATCCACCGGAGAGGTCCCTGTTCCTGTTGTCGCTCAATTCTGCTTTTATTCTTATATCCTGTCAGACTTTCATTTGTTTTATGCAGAAGGATCATGCAATCATAATGTAACCAGGTATAAGTCCCACCACCCATGTCTAAAGAGAAGCTAGTTTCCCTCCATATCCTCAGAAAAAGGACCTGCTTCTGCACTGAAGACAAACGCTTGATTGCATTGAATAAATAATCATAACGTAACTAACTGCTGCTCTACTCCGAGATATCTTCCGCACTCTGGAGGAAACCCCCTGCTTCCGAATCAGTCCTTTGTTAAATCTGTGTGGTATTACAGAGCAGGAAAGGTACTGGTGGCCTTGAATTGCTTAGAGAATAATCTAGATACAAAGAATAGATAATATCCGGCAGTGTGGAGAGTGTGAGGGGAAACCCCCTTCAGACAGGAAACAGGCAGTTATAAGGAAGATCCTCCTGATAAACATCTGGGATTTTCATTAGCTTTATTTTGTGTGTGTGAGACAGTTGATGTTGACACAGTCTCTCATGATTCTGCGCTCACATGCAGGATTACATGGGATTATTACCATATGTTAAACGCAGAACGAGTACGATTTCCCCAAAACAAGAATCATTTGAATTGAAAGTGAACGATTTTCAACTTTTATTTGAAGGGAGTGTGTGGCAGAGAAACTCCCTCTGAAGGAAACACAGGGATTTCAGCCTTTGCAGACCATTTACATGCACACAAACCTATATAAGATACTGCAGGAAAGGGGAAACCCCCCAAAAGCATAGTCCTTCTGCAAAATGCAGTTTAGTAGTGGCTCCTAAATCTGGATATTGAGTCAGCATTTGATCACTTCTTCCTGTCCCCTGGTCTGGAAGTCAATGGTTTCTGGAACTTGTTTTTGGTTGTGAAGCCTGAACAAGGTCGCTGGTTAACACAAGGTGATGAGATTTTTGCTTTTTGTTCTACGAAATGATGGACATCAGTAAATACTCCACTGGTGAATTCAAAACAAGTCGTCATCACGCCCAACATTAGCCGCCTTTAGCTTAGCGGTGGTGACCTGAAGTCTTGTGACCGTGCTGTACTACTGGTTAAAACTCGTCATTAACACAGTCTTAACTCACAGTTTGAGCCCAATGCATGCTGGGATACATGTTTCAGACCCCTGTCCGATGGTCCCATGAGAACACACAGGAAGAAGAGGGTGAAGTAAAGAGTGTGTGTCGTTAGCCTGTGACCCTCACACACGACACAAAGGAAGCTCTCATTCCCGCGCAGACTGCGGAGCTCGAGGTTCACCGCTACATAAACACACACACACACACACACACACACACACACACACACACACACACACACACACACACACACACACACACACACACACACACACACACTTTTGATACTTTAAACACATTTTACTGATAAAAGTGAGGTTACTTGTGCAGTGTTTTTGACCTTCTGAATTGGATTATTAAGGCCAACCTGATCTTGATGATGAAACAGTGAGGACTAAGTGATTAATCACAGGTTAACGACTTTACTCCGCCCTGATGAACGGCTTTAATTAAGTCTTGCTCTGGAGGATCGTTGGACGTTTTAACGAGACGTAATCATGCTTCTCCCTCTTGTTAGCACCTCGTCCTCTCCCTCCTCTGTAAAGCTTTGTAAAGCCGGGTCCATCCTCTCTGGCTCCAGACAAACCGCCTGCAGCTTCTAACCAGATTAACCAACCCAAACAAAGTCTTCCCGCCAATTCTGCTGCATATCTGACATGACTCTGTGACGTACCAAGAGTTTATTCACTCCTGAACCACTGAGAGAGCAGAGACACCCGTTGTTTTTCATTAATGCATGAAATGAGAGTATTTTGAGTGCGGATTTCTTAGTGTTTTGCACATTAGGTAGACTGACATTTACGGTATGTAACTGTTTTAGAAGAGACGATTTTCTCCTATTTTGTATTATTCAATATTTCTCACCCCTCAACTTCATTAGACTGATATTCATGGTCCTGTTTTCTGTTGTGGAGAGTAGAGTTCCTACTTTTTCATCCCAATTAATAGGCGTTATGTGATGTATGTAAAAGCAAAGGTGTTCCTTCTTCTCCCATAGGGGTCACTAAACTTATCGACTTTGAGAGTATTTGTAGTTGCAGCACTTATCCAAAACGATGTATTTGATTCAAAATACGTTTCTTGAATAGATTTTGACATTATACACTTCAAACAATTAAACCATTTTTAAATAATCTGCAGAATTGTGAATCAGCAATGCTTTTCTGAGCAAAGTTTATCTACAAGATGTCAGTTTTGATCTTTACTAGGACTCTGTTTGCTCTGTTAGACTCAGCCTAGACTTTACTGACCTCAAACACACATTTATACGTGCACACACACACACACACACACAGACACACACACACACACACACACACACACACACACACACACACACACACACACACACACACACACACACACACACACACCCACACCTTGCCCCTCTGTGCTTCTGTTGTTCAAGGAAACACTTGCAGCATTATACCACGCTGCAGAAAAGACCTGTTGTTTTCAGGCATGGTGAATGTGCTTCTGTTTTCATTTGGGACACACACACACACACACACACACACACACACACACACACACACACACACACACACACACTTTCTCTGAGGATGCGGTTGCAGACTTCTGTTTTGATTCAGCCACACGTACACATGAGGAGAGTCGGGGGAAATGACTTAATCGCTCTGGATGTGAGCAGGGCATTGTGTGTGTGTGTGTGTGTGTGTGTGTGTGTGTGTGTGTGTGTGTGTGTGTGTGTGTGTGTGTGTGTGTGTGTGTGTGTGTGTGTGTGTGTGTGTGTGTGTGTGTGTGTGTGTGTGTGTGTGTGTGTGTGTGTGTTGTAAAGAGAGCTAACATCTTGTACATAAACTTTGCTTTACAGAGCTCAGAAAAAGCACAGCTGATTCATCATAATTAAAACCTAAATATTCACGTGTAAGAAGCTAAAATGTGAGATTTTGGACTTTTGTTTCTTTGAATAATGAAATAAACCACTCAATAAATCATCAAAATAGTTTGCAACACATTTTAAAGGATTTTCTTTTAGCAAAATGCAAAAATTGGCTCAAAAACTGCGACAATCGTGGATCAACCATTTTTTGATGGTACTGAAAAATGGCATTGACAAGGCCCTAGTGTGTGTGTGTGTGTGTGTATGTGTGTGTGTGTGTGTGTGTGTGTGTGTGTGTGTGTTACACAGGTAGGGATTAGAAAACAGTGGTGTGTGCGCTGCAGACTGGTCTCCTGTTGTGTGCCATGAATAGATGCTTGTCCCCTCGCTCTGTC
Organism: Eleginops maclovinus; assembly: GCF_036324505.1. Taxonomy (NCBI): domain Eukaryota; kingdom Metazoa; phylum Chordata; class Actinopteri; order Perciformes; family Eleginopidae; genus Eleginops; species Eleginops maclovinus. Next base: position 7,425,791 of record NC_086352.1, on the reverse strand, counting down.
TGTAAACACAGCAGTAATCAGCACCAATTATCCTCCACACACACACACACACACACACACACACACACACACACACACACACACACACACACACACACACACACACACACACACTCACACACTCACACACACTTCTTTATTCCAAACAAGAGGGGACTTTTACAAAGCTGAGGTGTGTTTTCCAGTGATGAATCTGTTCAATCAGTACTTGTGTTAAACACTGTTGGCCTTCTCCTCTTCTCAGAGGTGTTGGATGGGGTGGAGGTCGGGGCACTTTGCAGGAATGAACGTGCTTCATGTGACTCTTTTTGTCATCAATCAACAGCGTATTAACCCTGGGTCCTGCATTTAATAAGAACAGAGGACATTTTCTACTTTAACATTTAAAATTAGTGTAATTTATCCACCTTATGCTTCCCTGGCGCTTCCATACGTTGTTATTGTGTGTTGGTACTTCCGGTTAGAGTTGAAGTGCTGTTACTTTCCATTGGGTCAACCTTTACTTGGCAAAGAAACAGATGTTAAGCTTTTGAATGAACTATTATTAAGGTGTTATACTAAACTAAACATTTAGATTACCAAATGGGATTATTTTCTCCAAATAAGCGCATTTTAGGACGTCGATGTTTGGAGCTATGAGGAGCTGCTGGCTGTGTGAAAGCAGCTACATTTTCCCAATGTTTTTTTATAATTACTCTCACTGCAGACTGAACCTTTAAGGGTTGATTAATAATTCTAATTCAACATTTAGCTTACACTTGCTAGATAGCTTGTAAGATAGCTAACAAAAGTTGCTAACTAACTTTAACCACCAGCCTTTGAGATGCGTAGCTAACGTAAGCTTTCATATGAACTAAACAAATAGCAAATGTTAGCTAGCTTTTAAAGTAAGAAGCTCACTTTCACTAGCTAGCTTGTTAGTAGATAGCTGTCGTGTGCTATGTAATTTAGCTGTAAATGTCCCCCATTCAAATGAATTGTTTATGATTCTGCTATCGCTAAACCAAAAGTGCTGGGAATTGGAAATAAATCTGTTGCAGACATGAAGCCTTAGTTTACTCCCCGTTGCTCCTCCTACAAGATGAGATTACGTTCAGATATCTGATTGTGTTTGTCTTAATAAATGAACACTTTTACTCTGGATAATCACATGCACTGGGTTTGTTGTTTTAAAATGGCTGCAGAAAGATTTCCTTCATTCTCCTTTCAATTTCCTCTTCATGCATTGGGCTGACAATGAAAATGCAGAGTTGAAAACCATCTCTGCGCTTTCCTGATGCTGCTGCTGTTTTTCCTTACATACGATGGGACATGCTACAGGAGGCTTCAGGTTTTTTCAGCTTTTTGCAGATCGCCTCTGAAGCTGTTTCCATTGTGTGGAAGATCAGGAGTCAGCAAATACCCGTTCCAACATCACACAATGGACGGGGAGGCTGTGCTTAACACAACACATGCTGGAGGTGTATCATGCGGATGAACTGGAGGAAATCTGTGTGTTGGTTTGTTCTCCAGTGGAAGACTGAGATTGGATTGTGGATTAATTCTCAAGTATCAAACTGTAAAAGACACGGCTGTTCAGATTAACAGTACAATGTTAATTTCCAGACACATTTTATGTCGAAGGATGAAACAACAGACCTTATTTCAGGCACATTAAAACATGTAAAATGCTGAGTCTTTATGGGTTTAAGGACTCATTTTGTGCATTTTCTCATAAATATTGTGTGTCTTTTAGGTGAGCTGTCGCTGCCGGCCCAAATCATCCCGTACTCGAAGGTTCCCGAGGTTTGGATGGAGAGCAGGGAGGAAGCCTACCTCCATCAGGAGCTGCGATCTCTGCAGCAGGATCTCCTCACCACCTGCGTGGGCAGCATCGCCGAGCTCAGTGAGTGTGTGTGTGTGTGTGTGTGTGTGTGTGTGTGTGTGTGTGTGTGTGTTAGCACAGCAACAGTCAGCTTCTGTGTTTTGTGTGTGTTTGTTTAAACTCTCTGGGGACGGGTCGTTAGACGCCACCCCCCCCCCCCAAGGTTACATAATGTGGCTTGTATCCAGAAAACAAGGGCACCCTCACACCCCGCAGGCCACCGTACCTCATTATCTCGCTCCTATAAGAGAAACCCTTCAGTGTTCATGGCTCGGTTTACCCTCTGATGACACGTTAATATAACACAGCATCTACTTCACTGGTGTGTTCAACATTTATCTGTCCTAGAAAACACATTTTGTAACTTCATATGGTCCTGATGGGAGCGATGGACTGGAAGGAAACTCTAAAACCAACAAAAACAAATCAATGCACACTGGAAGTGCAACTATCGTGTTGCTCCTTCTAAACTTACACACAACCCTAAGAAAGTAAAGTAAACCTTTACAAAAAAGGCTCAAGAATGAACTGAGAACATATACTGTATTTCAAAGACAGCTGTAGATCTGTTTCCTACAAAATTCTGCTTAAACAGGAGTATTTAATGCACTATACCCTAACTTTGACATCTTTATTCAGGTGTTGGAAGTTGTTTGTCTACTCTACAACTGAACATACCATATGATATATAAATATATAACCTTCTACTGATGTATGTAAATCAAAGCATGGATTAAAATAATAATGTATGCACAAGCTTTCCAGAGGTGTAGGACAACTCAAACAATACTGCAACATGTTTTGCAAAACGGTTCTTCATGGATCCAGCCTCTTGTCTTATTTTAGCTCCCACAGTTGATGCATTTATCCTTAAGTTTACACGTTTATCTTTCAGGGGAGCATGCCTCACTCTAAATAACAGTGTGATACAGTAAAGTGTGTTATAAAGTGAACCTAGCCTCTTGTGTCATGATCAAAGGCTCTGTGTTGCAGAGCATGTTCTATACCTCCTCTTGCACCCCCGGCCAGGTGCCTTATGTTAGTAACATCTGAGAATGATCTGATGCACAAAGAATAACCGTTGACTCTCTGCAGGTGATCTGGTGTCTCGCGCGATGCACCACCTGCAGCGTCTGCGCAGCTCGAGCCCCCCCCCCAAGCCCCGCTCTCTCGGCCAGTCAGACGTCAGTATCCTGGGCCGCAGACGCCCTCCGCACACTTTACTACTTCCTCTCCAGCCAGCAGATGGAGTCTCTGGAAAACCCCAACCTGGAGCCTGCTGCCATGACACTGAGCAGAGAGAGGTGTGTGTGTGTGTGTGTGTGTGTGTGTGTGTGTGTGTGTGTGTGTGTGTGTGTGTGTGTGTGTGTGTGTGTGTGTGTGTGTGTGTGTGTGTGTGTGTGTGTGTGTGTGTGTGTGTGTGTGTGTTGTTCTATTTGATATCAGAGGCATTTTCATGAGTCCCTTTATTCTCATCGTTATTAGTTGATAGATACCAGGGTGACGTTGTGTGTTCCGTCCTGCAGACCCTTCCTGCTCCTCCCTCCTCTCATGGAGTGGATCCGGGTCACCGTGGTTCACGCTGAACATCGACGCAGCCTATTGGTCGACAGCGATGATGTCAGACAGACAGCCAGACTGCTGCTGCCGGGACTCGACTGCGAGCCTCGACAGCTGAAGTAAGAAACCACAATCACTTACATGTGTTTATTCTTTAAGCAAATTCAAAGTCGTTAATTGAAAGACAGATAAGCAGGAGTCCAGGAACAGACGGAGGTTTTTCTCTGCAGGTCAGAGTGCTGTTTCCACTCCTTCAGAAGTCTGGATGCAGAAGCTGCTGCCGCTCAGTTCCAGGTGTCTCTGGGCTTCAGGATGCTCTCCTGTGGTCGAGCAGATCTGCTGCAGCCGGCCTCTCAGCTGCTGGGGAGGGGCGGGCTCAACACCATGGACGACCAGGTGAGTGGAGGGGAATGGGGCACTCTGGTGAAAAATCAGTTAAGTAAAGTAATGCAACATTCAGTAAACTTAAGTCATGGTTTTGTGCAGGGGATGACTCCACTGATGTACGCCTCTGCAGCCGGAGATGAAGCTCTGGTTCAGATGCTCGTCGAGGCCGGAGCTCACCTGGACCTGCAGGTAAAAAACTGCTGACTCAGCACTCTGCACGTCACTGCTGGTTTCAGATGAGTGATGTGTGTGTGTTTCAATGTTATAGAAAAGTAAAAGTATATGTGTGTGTGCGTTTAGGTCCCAGGCTGCTCTCACACACACCCCTCGGTTCACCCAGGCAGTCGTCGCTGGGTCGCTCTGACGTTCGCCGTGCTGCACTGCCACCTGTCTGTGGCTCAGGTGAGGCTGCACTCAACAACATAATACAATATCCCAGCTGTGGAATCAGAAACCCTTTATCTGTACCATTTCTCCTCCTGCTGCAGCTGCTGCTGGAGGCCGGCGCTGACGTGGAGGGAGGATCTCTGCAGGACGGACAGGAAGTCAGCGCTGAGACGCCGCTGCAGCTCGCTGCTGCTGCAGGTACGATGTTCTTTATGCAGGAAGACAAATCAAATTCACAGAGAAGAGAGGCACTAGTTGTGTTTTCGGGGGAGATATAGAAAATATGTACATGCTCGTTGTGTTACGCTGTCTTTTAATTTAAGTTTGATATTTTTTATAATAAAATATAATTTTGAGAAACCTTTAAAAAACCACATGATTCATTAAATGATATTTTATTTTACATTATTGTAAATCATATTATATTTTATATTGTTTTATATCATATTCAAATATATTATTATATATATTTTGTACATTTAAGATAGATTTCCATTGTTCAGGTCAGTGCAGGTACAGATGTTGCCTTGTTCTCCTGATATTAATTACCCCTCCTCTCAGGTCACTATGAGATGGTGAGTCTGCTCCTCACTCACGGTGCGGACCCTCTGCTCAGAGTGCATCATGGGAGTTCTCTCACCTCCCCGCTGTACGAGGACATGAACTGCTTCAGCTACGCTGCTGCACACGGGCACAGGTCAGACATGTATCCCTATAGAAACAATAATAAAGGAACTGTAACCCGACATGTAAGCAATACAATCAAGGTCAGATTATAATTATGAAAGCTGCATTAGATATTATATTTGTAAGTTCACAAACACACATACACATGTTACAACTTCCAGGACCTCACAGTTCTTCCTGGAAATGTCAACGAAAAGAATAGAATATTTCATAAATTCATAAAAATGATATTTTTAATATATCTATATTCCTTTATTCAGCCCTGTTGTGTGTGGATGCATAACACTGAAATATTATACAAATAAGAATTGAAAACATGCTTTTTTAAGACATAACGGTTGCATTTCTTACAATATTCCTCAGTATATAAACACACAAGTAAAAATCCCACAGTTTGCAACACATCCTGGCAGACCTTCCAGAAAATAACAGGGAATTGGTGGCTTTGATTCAGCCCTGACGTGATGATGCATTTATCTAATATGCGTCACTGTCCTCTCTCCTCCTGCAGGAACATCCTGAGGAGGCTCCTGCTGCAGCCTCAGCACCGGAAGGAGGACATCCTCTCTCTGGAGGAGATCCTGGCTGAGGGAGTGGAGGAGGAAGAGGACGAGGGAGAGGAGGAAGAAGAAGCTCCTGCTCCCAGGCTCTGTAAGGCCAGGATGAAGGCTCTGCAGCAGGCAGCGTACTACAGCGCTGAGCATGGATACCTGGATGTGACCCTGGAGCTCCGGGAGATGGGTGAGAAAACTTTAACATGTATTTTATCACAGAATTATTGGAGGAAGATCCCTCTGATATCCAGATCAAATGTTAGAGATGAATTATGTGAATTTGAACATGTTTTGTTGCAGGAGTTCCCTGGAGGCTGCACACCTGGCTCCAGTCGGTCCTCAGAGCTCAGCAGCTCAGCAGAGTTCGAGTCCTGCAGATCCTGCTCTCTGATTTCTCCTCCATCAGGACAGAGGACTTCACCCCTGAACTCCTCACTGCAGGAGTCCCACATCTGGTCCACTTGATGGAGACCAGCAAGGTGCACAACAGCGCGTCCTTATGTTCCTCAGCCTGTCCCTGACATGGAGCAAGGGTATCACCAGTTGGGGGATATCCTAACGTTTGGAAACTCTTGAACTTGATTACAAAGCAAAATATCATGAATTCAGGACTTCTTCTTACATTCAGTGTTTAATATTTCATCAAGTTAAGTTCTTTAAATTCCAGTTGTCTTGTCTTCTGTTCCCTTAAAAGTTGTACTTTAAGAGATAGTTTGGAAAAAGAAAAGTTTTGTTTACGTTTATTCAAAAACTCAGTGGCTTTTATTTGTGCTTTTATTTTGTATTCCTGAAAGAAACATGATATTGAGAGACATTTAAATACAGTCATTTTTAAGATGTGGGTTAAAATAACTAGCCCTTCAAAGTTCTTTCAAGTTCTTTTATATTTTATTTAAATCTGTATTTGCTGTTGTTATTTCCCGCAGGACTTCCTGGTAATGCAGCGTCTGGCCTCGGTGTTTTCCCTCCTCTACGGCCGCTCTGCTGTTCCTCCCATCAAACCTCTGGACGTCTCTCTCTCCACACAGCTGGGTAAAACATCTGTCCTCTCACCATCAATCAATCAATCAATCCATCAATCAATCAATCAATCCATATATAAATATCACAAACATCTCAACAACATCCTCTCTGTCGTCAGATATCCACTTCCTGAACAACCCGGAGATGTCGGATGTGACATTCCTGGTGGAGGAGCGTCCTTTCTTCGCTCACAGAGTGCTGCTGATGTCGGCTTCTGAAAGGTGACTCATTATTTACTCATTCTTCTTTAAACTGCATGTTGTACCCTACATGTTTTGGCTGTTGTTTGGATACTGACCAGGAGATTTACGTATTTGCTAAACACTGCCCTCACAGAAAGTGCCTAAAAAAAGTTGTGACCAGTGCTGGATTTTCAAAATAAAAGTCTGATGTGTGTTTTCTCCCGGCAGCTTCAGACGGATGCTCTGCGACACTGATGACATCATCACCGTCAGTCACATGACCTACAGCACGTTCACGGTGAGACACACACACACTCTTATATCTACTTTACTGTGTGAGTGTGAGGGCTATTTAACACTGAACTGTGTGTGTGTGTGGGTGTGTGTGTGCAGATGATGATGCAGTCTCTGTACTGTGGAGGAACAGAGGGACTCACTCTCTCTCCCGCTGAAGCCCTGGAGGTAAAATCACTCTCCTGTTAATACCATATTATGAATATATATATTGTAATACACACATTTATTTTGCGTTATTATTTTAGAGACACGTGTGTGTGTGTGTGTGTGTGTTGCTTGTGTGTTGCAGCTGCTGCCGGTGGCGACTTTCTTCCAGCTCAGAGGTCTGCAGAGGATCTGTGAGATGAAGCTTTCTCAGAGTCTGACTCTGGAAAACGCTGTGCACATCTACCACAATGCACAGGTACACACACACACACACACACACACACACACACACACACACACACACACACACACACACACACACACACACACACACACACACACACACACACAGTCATAAAAGTCATTATTTTATTCATAGAAACATCATAAATATATAATCTTTTTATTACTATTTTTTTTCTCCCTGCAGCTCCACGGAGGTTCTGCTCTCTGCCGGTTCTGTGAAGGCTTCTTCCTGCAGAACATGGAGGTTCTCCTGCAGCACGACGACTTCCACCGCCTGCTGCTGCTGGGGGTCGCCGGGCAGGACTCGGGCCCCCAGGATCCCCCCCGCCTCCTGCAGGTCCTGGAGGCCCTGCTGATCCAAAGACTGTACACCCTGCATGCTGCCTGTCGGGAGTGAAACTGCAGGAGTGTGTTAAAGACAGGTTAATGCGTGTGTGTGTGTGTGTGTGTGTGTGTGTGTGTGTGTGTGTGTGTGTTTGGGAGAGCAGCCATATTGTGTTCAGGAAAATCATTTTTACTTTTGGAATTCCCTGTTTTCCTGTCGCTAGGCAGTTTTTGTAAAAAGTTGTTCATGCTATTTATTAATTTCAAAACAAGTGAGCATTTCTGCAAGAGAAGAGATCTCAAACGATGCAAAAGAAAAATATTCTTTGTTGACTTTTATTTACTTCACAGTTTCCTGTCGCTTTTTATAATTTGAATATCTGTTTAGAAGAATAGATTTTTTATGGTATTTATTTATTTTGAAACATTTCTGCAGGAGAAGAGAAGATCCAGGGCACTTCCACAGAGTTTTGATATTCCATTAAGGGTGGCTTTACACGGAAACGAAAACGGCTTAAAAACGCAAAACATTTTTGCGGATGCACTATATCGTTTAGATGGAAACGGCGTTTTGGGGGGATGAAAACGCAAGAAAGTGAAACCACCCTCCAGAGTGGAATTCTTGAAAACGCTCCACTCTCGCGCCACCGTGTAAAGGATGAAAAACGCAAAACTTCGTTTCTCGTCACATAGAAATGACGTGACAAGCATAATAAAGCGCCAGAAAACCGAGGGAAACACATTAGAAGGCTATCAACATGTCCGTCCCTGCGGACTTTCAACTCGCCTTAGGCGCTGTAATTGACGTTCAAGAGTCATTTCATCAGATAACAGCAATGATGAGCGAGAGTAGTAAAGAACAGACCAAAAATATGAACTACGTTCTCGAAATTCTTGAAGTTCATAGAGAGAGCGGGCGACCTAGACAGCTGTGGGTGAGACCTGGGAGGACTTCTCAGTGGTGGGATAACTTCATGAATGAGGTGGTAGACGACCAAGCGTGGCATGAAAATTTTCGCATGTCGAAGGAGTCTCTGTTTGCCCTGAGTGAGGAACTCCGTCCTCACATTGAGGGACAAGTAACAAACATGAGGGCGCCTGTCCCCGTCTTTTGCGTTTCCGTATGCACGCAGATTTTCACCCTAAAACGCTCGTCTAAATGCAGATTTAAAAGTGAAAACGAAACGCCACTTTTGCGTTTTTGTTTCAGATCGTTTCCGTGTAAAGGTAGCCTAAGTGAATTGTGAATGTATAATAAACAATTGTCTTGTTGCATCTTTCAAAACTTTTAGAATAACCAGTTTTTTTTATCATGTTACTGAGAATATGAACACATTATTCATGCTATTTATTCATCTTGACACAAGTGAACATTTCTAAAAGCAAAACAGTGTTTATAACAGTTTTCTCGGACAGTTTTGAGATTCAACTACGGGAATATGAAGTAAAATGCTGAAACTTGTTACCAATCCCATCGCTGTAAATAAAATGTCTTTTCGTATCTTTGACTGTTTGTCTCGTGACGGCAACATAAGAAAATAAGTATTTATAATTGATCTTCTTTTTGAACTCATAAATAACTCAGCACGTGTTCTTGTTTACTCACCATGTTGTCTTTTGTAATTCTGTGTGCACGTAGATGAGGAACTCTGAGTTTAAAACATATTTTATAAACGTCTAGAAGTTCTGCAGGAATGAGTCCTAAAACTCTGAAATGAGTCGGCATTTTAGCACTTATTGTTTGCTTTTTATGTCTTTCAGAAAACTATACTTAGATTTTTAAATTCGTTTCACAAACTTTGATTCAACCATAATATAGAATGTGTATTTTTATGACATCTTAAGTGTTTTTGAAATGCTAAACTATCATCTTCAGATTTTTTCAACCTACTTTACCATGTCTTAGAATAAAACAAAGTATTTATATTATATATTTGGATACCTAATAATAATCAGACAAACCTACAAATGATCCTGCTGATCATAAATGTGTATTATGATCATTTTCTACAATAATCCAAAATCCAATGGAGAAAAATCCCACTGGACCAGGCAGATGCTGCCTTCAGGGACCACTGTACAAATCCCCCCCTTCCACCCCGAAAGAAAGTGCACACAGCTCCAAAGTCAACAGATTTATTTCCTTTAGCACTGAAGTTGTTCACAGTAACATCACGAGGGAATACATTGCCAGTGGTTTATCCTGCAGAGTCCGTTCAGTGTGATTCCCCCCCGTAGAAAAAGAGGAACGCGGACAATGAAAGGTATTGCTTTAATTTTCACTCTCTTGTGAACCCAGCGATCCGCAGAGAGCTCCCTCTTTGAGAGAATGAAAGGAGGATGCATTGCACGGTTACTGCGTGTGTGCACAGTAATCAAAAAGGGTGGAAAAAATAAATAATACGAAAAATAAAACGTAAAGAACTTAAATACATAAATGAAGAGAAACAAGGGAACAGGAGAACAATCCCAACGACGACATGCAAAGAAAAGACGAATGCTGAACATGCAAACAACCGCACGAGGTCAAAGCTTTTTAAATAAGCTGTCAGAAAAGTATTTACAGATGAGTGTTTGTTTGGGGGGGGGGGGGGGGACAGTTATCAACAGAGGGTTCGTTCCTCTCAAAGAGGCTAAGTCTACATTCTTAAATTACGGTAAATCATTTTTCAGAAATGTATATTACAGATTCCTCTCGTCAGAAAAATTAAGGATAGCAAAAATAATAACTTAAACATGACAAAAATATCCTTAAATAATTTGACGGTAAGAAACATTCTCTATCATATAAATAACTGAGAATAAATTAAATAATAATACAAAAAAAAAAGACAATCAAGTACAAAAATATACACAGCAGTTCAATATTGTAGAAATGATAATAAAATAAAAAAATGCAACAGATTCTGACTCACTCTCAAAAGTGCAAAACGGAAAAGGAGACATTTTATTAACGAGGCCCGGTCACAACAGCAACATGGGGAACGACTACTTATGTATAGTTTCATTTCAGCTATTCTTCTGGAAGCTAACATGCATTCTTCAGTCACAGCTATTAATCTATTTTCTTTACCACTGCTCTTTACTAACCCTAAAACTACTTTTTTTATTGATGAGTTATTGATGCGATTTTATGTTAGACATATTCCTATGAAGGCTTCAAATAACTATTATGATATTCACGATTCATTCTGACATTTATTTTGTTATTAACCGATTAATTATTTGGTCTTTAAAATGCCAGAAAATAGCAAAAACATTTCAAACTCGAGGTCTTGTTTTGTCCAAAACCCAAAACAGTGCTTCACAACGCATTTGTACGTTTAGTTTAAGTATGTATTATTCTGCTGATCATTTCTTTGAGAATTCTACATAAAGAAATAGTGAAACATGTCCAAAGAGCTGTTCAAATGTCGTGTTTTGTCAGAACAAAAACATCCACTTTAATATTATTTCAATCAGAAAAGCAGCATTGTCATATTTTTGCATTACAATGAGCAGGTATTTTCAATCACACCTCTAATAAGTCTCAAAGGTCTCTACACACAGATAATTCCTCTTAGTTTTTATCGCAGCAACAAAAGTTGAATAAAACTTAGCTAGAAAGCTACGATATCTGCCTCCATTTTGGCACAATCAGATAGATCTATACGATGGCTTTTTATCGATCAACGACGTAAATCCATGTCTCTAAAAGAGTGTGAAAAGGTCAATGCTGTTGTGAGCGGGCCGGTCACAGGAATACAAAGCAAAATATGGCAACAACTCTAAAAACATAATGTCACAACTACAATTTGTACACACGGAACATTATTTAATCTGTACAACAGAATAGATCATTCATTTTTGAAATATCACCCCCCCCCCCCCCCCCCCCCCACCACCCTTTCTATGGCAACTTTTTTTAACCCATTTTTACAGAAGAGAAGATCCTGCTGTTCACAAAGACATTAAAAAGAGTTACAATCCAGCCAGCGTCCGTCTGTCCGTCCGTCTCCACTTCTCATTACATCCCGCAGAGAAGTCAGTGTTGGAGTACATACAGTATGCGTGTTTTTATCTATGTACATGTGGGAGAATCAGGAGAAAGAGAAAGCAGGAGAGGGGATGTGTGTAGACAAACATCACTGTCTTAAGGCTTTTTTCTTCTTCTAACAACTCTAACGAGATGTGTCTATTGCTGTGTCTCAATCTAGATACTTCCATTAGTCCACTGCCATACTGAAAACTGTGAGCAACTGCTCAGTGTGTGAAATTCAACCGTGAAGTGTCTCAAATCTTGATTGCCGCCGTTAGCTAGCTAGCTAAGTAGCAACGCTATCGTCTGCTGTACAAACGTCTCAATTTGGATTCTTTCCTTAGTAACTGTATGTCATACACTTTTAAACACTTGTTGAGTCTGAAATTCAACCGTGGAGTGTCGTCCTTAATCTCCCCTGGCTTTCGTGCCCTCACCGGAAGTCACGATCGCCGCTGTTAGCTAGCTGTCTGAGTAGCAACGATCGTTTGTGGTACCACCACTGTGTCTAGATTCGGATTCTTCACTAAGAAGAAACCCACATGTAGTAATTATATTTGTACAGTGTGCTAATGAGCCCTGCACCATGAAAAGAGTCAGCATTTTAGCACTTCCTGTCGCCTGGAAGTCAATGGGTTTCAGAATGTGTTTTTGCTTGTTAGCTTGAAATAAGTTCTGTTGTTAACAGATTTTTAACATTTGATCTAAAACGTAAAATACGTCAGTAAATATCCCACTGGTGAATTTGAAAATGGCGGCTGCGAACGAGGGTCTAAATGAGACGACTAAACGTCATCACACTCAACGTAAGCCGTTAGTGGTGGTGACGTGAAGTCACGTGAGCGTGCTGTAGTTCCTTTATAGCGTAACGTTAGCGTTCTACTTCAGAAATCATAAAGTGGTGTTCACATGTGGAAATGTTCCTGCTGAACAAAGCGTGTAGGATCATAAACGTCTGTTTGACACAGAGATTCTGTTCTGCAAAAATCCAAAATCTAATAAAAAAATCTAATTGAACCAAGGCGAATGGTGCCTTCAGGGGCCAACACAGAAAACACGACATCACAGCACCACTCAGGCTCTCACGGTGCGCTTTGTAATAATTTGAAGTGGGACATTAAAAAACAACAAATCTAATTTCAGAAGTACGCAATTTGAGACACAGCATCTGTTTGGTCTGGTTTACTCTACTGATGGGTTGGAATAGAGAGGGGAGTGAGACGTGAAATGGGGGAGGAAAAGGAGGTGTCTTTTCTTCAGACTTCAGGCGGCGGGTGGAGTCGAGGAGCCGCCGAGGTTAATAGTTATTATGGATGATCCCTGGTGGCAGAGACAAGTCAAGCCATCACACACTTGAGGAGGACACACACCCCCCGAAAAAAAGACCCCCAGAGAGGAAGGGACAACAAAGCTACATTTGCTACTTATTGTAAAATACTGATCAGCCATTCCCAGTATACAGTACAAAATGTATAGGCAAAAAGTTGCGTGTTTTCACTCCGAGCTATCAGCTTTCTCTACACATGCAAGGCTACCGCTCCTTAAGGTTGATCCTGTGTCCTGTTGCTGGCGGCCGTCTTTGTTTTGTCTTTGCCGGGGGGGCATTTAGAGTCATTGGGCGGGGGCTGAGTGGGCTTGCTGCCGGGGGCATGCTTGGCGGGGGAGCTAGGCGTGGCGGGGGACGCTTGGAGGTTCTTCTCGTCTGAAAAAAGCTGTTTAATTACGTCAAAGAAGTTACTCAACGGGCTGCCTACACAGACGGGAAGAAAAGAAAAAACAGAGAGAGAGAGAACAAACAACAGATGAGCAATGGGGTTAACATGAGGAAGAGGAAGAGGAGGAGGTGATGGAGGGATGAGAGGAGGAAGAGGAGCCGGAGGAAAGGAGACTCTTCAGCCGAGGGAAGGGCGTAGGGTCAAAGGAAGGAGGGGAGATAATGTCAAATCACAATTTTGCATTATCTAAGGGCAATTTGTAATATATAGGAACCCATTCCTGCCAATGTGAGGGGAAAAAGATCCCGATAGTCGTTTTAGTGAGAAGTTACCTTAAAAAATGACTTAGTATTTCAAAATAAAGGCTTAAAATCTCTGACGTCTCAACATAATGAGAAACCATTACATTGCAATTCTATGTTATTATTCTGAGATACTAAGTCTCTAATTATTCTTTCAAAAATAAATATATAACCTCATACGTAAATGACTGAGTTCAAAATGACTTAGCATCTCAAAAGGATTAACTTACTATAGAAAAATGACTTAATTCTGCAAAATAATGGCAAATAATTGTAAATAATGAGTTACCTTATCTCTCATAAGTCTTTACTTTATTCCTACTTAACTTTCTCGAGAATAAATCATTTTTCCTCCAATTAATGACAAATCTCAAAATGATTGACTTTACATCAAAAATAATGAATAAGTATCTCAAGATGATGACTTTGTTTTTCATATTATTAACCTTCTACTCAAAATAATGACTTCATATCCATGCAATACAAGAAAATGATTCAAAGTGACTACTGATCTTAGAAAATGACTTAGTATCTCAAAAATAAAGGTTATTTTAGTCTGATTTGAAATACTAAGAAATGCTGTCATTAAACTAACAGGATCTTTTTTCAGTCGAAGGCTCATTTTTCATCCAATGCTATATCTTTAACTGGGTAAAATGGTCTCCATAATTGTTTTTCTGATTCGGTTTCAGGTGAGGTTTGGCTTCAGAGTCTCGGTTTCCTGCAGGGCTGGAGAGCTAACAGGAGAGGAAGAGTTCAGGCTCATTCAGTAGCAGAGAAACAGAAGAGCAGGAGGCAATTTATCCCCCACAGAGAATCAGATTTATAAATGTCCCCTGATTTCAAAATAAACTATAGGTTAGATTAAGTGAGTCTTACATTCCAGTCATCTTTTTGACTAAACCTCAAAGTACACATACGAAAAAAGGGGAGAAATGATCAGTTTTGAATCGGTCTTTGATGGACATTGCAAATGTTGCAGGGCAGCTCACGCCTGTATGAAGTACAGCGGTGATTTCTGGTGAGTAAATTAAACATCCCCCACATTACGGTATTAAAGAGAATCCTGGGTTTCCTAAAATGTCTCAACTGTTTAGTACATCTAAGCTCCTACAAATATCCTCCTATTATTCTATTGTTGATGGTTGTTTTTACGACAGGTTTGTTTGGTTTTAACATACGATGCTTTTGGTGCAGAAATATGCTCATTATTTTCAGCTTTCACTTGTGCTCTCTTCTCCAGGTGTGTAACTGTTGTCTCTGTACGAACGTCTTCCAGATCTCCCGTTAACTCTCCATCACATCAACATCCATCACAACAACATCCAACATCCACAGTTTAAGGCAAATATTCTTTGGTAAGTGCTTCAAAAACAGTCAGAGTGAATTAAAACATGCAACAGTACAGCACTGAACGCACAGTAATACACGATCATTGCCAAGGTTAGTCAGAGTGTGTGTCCCTTCAGATAAACCCCTCCGCCCTGTGTGTCGTGTTGCTGATTATCAGAAACAAATCAGACGTGTTGAGATAACTTACCATTGATCCACATTGTTCATTTCGGATATTTTGTTCCAGTGATTTCAGATATGGAAAGTTTATGAGTAGGGAAGGGGGGGGGGGGCAACCCAGTGTCAAGCATTACCATGCAAAGGGTCGGTAAAGAGCCACACACACACACACACACACACACACACACACACACACACACACACACACACACACACACACACACACACACACACACACACACACACACACACACACACACACACACACACACACACACACACACACACACACACACAGAAATATTTACGTTTTAGTTTACACTTAGTCTCAAATCTTTCTTAAAACCCTGATTAAATATGTAGTTTTTTTTTAAATCATAAGAATATTGCAATAATTGGACTGTATTTTATGCCATGAAAGTCATAAAAAGTCCCCAAAAGAAACTATGATAAGTCTCATAGTGTAAAAAGTACGCTGTAAAACATTGAAAACAGCAAAAAGTACTTGTGTTTTTTTTTAATGGTAATAATTGGTGTTCTTCAAAAAGAAAAATATATATAATTAAGTATGTAGAATAAGAACATTGAAAGAATGTCCCAAAAGTTAACCCTAACACAAGTGATATAACAGCATGTCCTTTTCTTGTGTGAAAAGCAATAAAGGTTGTAGATATTTAGAAGTTAAAACAATTCATGGAATAGCATGCCATTAAAAAAGCTAACAAGGAGTAGTGACGTTATAATTTAATATGTCATTAAATAGTAAAGCACAAAGTTTAGTATGTCGTAGAAAAGTAGTTCACATGTTTTCAAAAAGTAATAGTATAATATGTCATTATCTTTTTTCAAACTACAAAAAAAGTGAAAAAGGAAAATGAAGCCATATAAAAAAAGTATGTCACACACACACACACACACACACACACACACACACACACACACACACACACACACACACACACACACACACACACACACACACACACACACACACACACACACACACACACACACACACACACACACACACACACACACACACACGTTAGTGCAGGGTGTGTTGGACGGTCCATGACGTTGCCAGTG
>NC_086352.1:7399500-7404500 GCF_036324505.1 Eleginops maclovinus | reverse complement strand
GCAGCAGGTGAGCCGCTAAACACCGACATTAGAGCAACATTTCCATTTGTTCCCTCGAGCCACAAGAAGACAGTTGGTTCATACCTTCACGCTGAATCCATTACCGTACAGATCAGACTGAGATAATATCATCAGGATCTGATGAAAATAAATAATTCACAGCAGTCTCCTTTAATATAAAAAAACATTCCCTTTGTCCCTTGCATTTCCTTTTTTTTACACTTTGATCACCGATTTGTGCAAGAATGAGTCGTAAGACCCGGAAAACGTTGCAATATTTACCTGGCTGCTATACCTCAATACGGTTTCTGAGGTCCAGTTGTGTGTCTTCTGTAAACTTGTGTAACTGTTGTATGTATTTTTGTATCTTGGTGCAACATTAAGCTGTCTTTGGATCTTTTTGCTGTAATGACTGAAAATGTCCCCTCTGTGGGACGAATAAAGGGATTCTGATTCTGAAATGAATCACTGCACCACTGCACGTCGTAAAGATCCGATGTAAACAAAGAGTCCACAGAAGTCTCTTCTGAAAATACTCCCCCCTTACCTTGCATTTTCCTGCGGTGGAAGCGCGGTGAGCCCAGGAAGCTGTTCTTGATGGAGTTGAGGCGCGTCCTCCAGGGCAGCCCCCCGATGGAGGGGCTGGGGGGCGGCGTTGGGCTGGGGGTCCCGGCCGGGCTGTCCTTGGGCGTGTGCACAGGGGTGCCTTTGGGGGTGGGGAGAGGGCTCCCTCTGGGGGAGGGGTGGGGGGTCACCTGCGTGGTGGGGACAGATTTGCCGTTGTGGTCAAGGTGGAGGTGGTGGTGGTGGTGGTGGCGGCGGCGGGGGGACATAGGGGGTACTGGGGAGAGGGGTATGGAGAGTTTCGGGGGTACAGTGAGGGGGGGGTGGCGCCTCACCCTGGGGCTGTTGGTGATGCAGGGGGCCAGAGGAGTGGATGGCGTGGAGGGCTCTGATTTGGGGTTGGTGGGGCTCTGGCAGTGTTGGGGAGGGGGTTGGAGCGCGTGGTCTGCAGGGGCTTCTCGGACATTTTGGGTTTGGCAGGGAGCGTCTGTGTGCGGGGGTGCATGAGGGGGGACCCCATCTTTGGGTGGTAGGAGTTTGGTGTCCGCGGCCCCCCGTTAAGGCGGACCTCGTGGTGGGAGTGGGTGGGGCTGCAGTTGGGGGACTGACACAGGTCTGGGGACTGGGGCGGGATGAAAAACCGCCGCGTCGGCTGCGATTGGTCATGCACCGTTCAGACGGCAGCCAATGAGAAGCGAGGACCAATAAAAAGGGTCATTCCGGTAAAAAAATAAAACAGCAGAGCAGGACAGAAAGAGGGCGGATGGTTGAGAGGTGGAGCAGGCAGGAAGTGGTGAGAGTGCAAGAAAGAAAGAAAACAGAACATGCGATTAGCAACGTGATTTTTAGCCAATCAGGAGGCAGCAGTGGAGCATTCATGACGCATAAACAGACGGGATGCACCGCGATCAAACTGCTGCACCTAAAATATTTTAAATAACAGGAAAACTGCCAATTGTCATTTAATATTATTTTTAAATCCTTTATTTCATGAAAAATTATAATTTGTTTTATTTTAAAACCACACAAATTTAAGTTAAAATATAATTGAATGAATTAACTATTTTTGACGACAATTTCTTTATTATAAATAATATTTTAAGACCAATTTATTTAGCTGAATCATGATTTTTATTTCTTTTTAATTTAAAATCCTTTTTTTATTGATGATTTATTTTTATCGTTAAAAATAATTTGTTCTTGTAGAACTATAATTGTTACTTAAAAAAATTGTTTAATAAAAAACAACATTTAATTGTAGAACAATCTTTTTTTATGGTTAAATTATAATTTTAGAAATCTTTTCTTTCTTGAAAAAGCCATATTTTTTCATGTTTATTTTCTTTACATTATATTTTCATCAAAGAGTAATAAAGCGAAATTTCAAAATGTAAAACAAAGATAAGGTAAGAATAATTACTTCAACCTCAAACATTTTTCCTGACGTTTGAGAAACATTATATATAATATTTTGAGTATTAAACAGACTATAAACTAAAAATACCTTTATGGTTTTTTTAAAGATATCTTTTTATTACTGCATTTTTTTTCTGACAAATCGTATTAGTATGGTCTGATACGGTGCATCCCTGATTACCAGCCCGTGAGTTAGCTCGAAAGCTAACAGCTTTAGCTTCACCCTCCACCAGGGGGCAGCGGCCAGCAGCATGCAAAGTGCTGACTCATGATGCTGTGGGATGAATGAGCAGAGCTGATAAACATGAGTCAGCACAAAGTGAACCACCAGCTCCAGAGGCCAAGAAACATGAGTCAGCACAAAGTGAACCACCAGCTCCACAAAGAAGAGGGCTGATAAACATGAGTCAGCATAAAGTGAACCAGCAACCAAAAAAAACCCAAAAACAGCAGGTCTGAAACTTCAATGTCATTAAAGGCACAGGAAAGGTGTGTGTGTGTGTGTGTGTGTGTGTGTGTTTGTCACAACTATCCTCAGGTACTCTAAGAAATATAAGTGTGTGAGTGTGCTTGTATTGCCCTACTTGTGAGAACCAAACATTGAAGAACAACCTATTTTGTGAGGACATTTGTTTTTAAAGCAAATATGTACAGTAGGTGTGTGCGTGTGTGTATATGTGTGTGTGTGTGCGTCCAGCAGAGCCAACCAGTGAGGTGCATTGTGGGACAGAGAGAAACTTACCCTGGGACTGCTGAGAGGACTGGTGGACAGACCAGAGGAAGCTCCGCTGATCGAACGCGATCTATGCACACACAAGAACACAGATTAATATATGCGTCTGCTACACACTAACACTACATGTACACACAACCTCTTTGTGCTTGTTGGAGTTGATTTGATTTAAAGCAGAGAAAAAGATTAGGACAAGGACAGATGAAGAGGGAATCTTTAATTCTTTTATTTTGTCTGCAGCGCTCAAAGTATTTTATTACTTCTGCAGTATGATAAACCCCTCTCTCTCTTATATACTCTCACTTTCACTCATGTTAAGCACTCTATTACCTGTTATGGTTTTGCTTCAGTGTGGATAGATAATAGTGTGGGATTATACTGTATGTCGTCAAGTGAAAACAAAGGTAAATCTTTCAAAAATAATCCTTCATTTTGAAATGTGTAACTTCAAACGTGTCACTTTATATTGAACGACGGGGTTATTTATGTATCTCTTTTAAAGCAAAGATGTTAGTGAAATCTAATGTACAAACTTGAATAGATACAATTCACATCCAAAATAACATTTGGAGGTTGATCCTTCTCTTATTTTGAAATTCGGTCAAAATCCCCATTAAATTGATTTTACTTAAACAAGAACAACAACATTGATTTATGGCAATACATAGTTCAGACATGTAAGCATTTAAACACACACACACACACACACACACACACACACACACACACACACACACACACACACACACATCCATGGGGCCGTTCCTCCTTTCTTCTCTTCATGAGCTTTTCCATTTTTCATTTACGTGTCATTAACTTTTCATATCTCCCTCTTCTCTTCCGTCTCTTTCACATCACCCCACACACACACACACACACACACACACACACACACACACACACACACACACACACACACACACACACACACACACACACACACACACACACACACACACACACACACACACACACACACACACACACACACACACACACACACACTTAACCAAAAACCACGTCAATGTCTTTGAAGACGTTGGGATTTAATTGCCCATAGACAATTTGGCTTTGTTGGAAGAGAAAAATGAAAATCAGTAAATCATAATTAAATATGCTTGAAGACACACACACACACACACGCACACACACACACACACACACACACACACACACACACACACACACAGATGATATCACTGGCATTACATTCCCTTTCTCGCGACGTCGTGTACATACAAAACATTTTTCATCCATCACATGAAAGTGCTCAGTGGTAATGGCGGTCATATTTGTCCTTCTAGGATGACTCTAGTTACTGCTTTGTTTCTCTCGTTAATAACAATACTTGTTATGTGGTGAAAGTGTAATTGGTGTTACTCTAAGAAGAAAGCTAACGATCATGTCTGTGGTTAATAGCCCCAATAAATACTGCCCTTGTCGTCATAATGATCTTTTTATTTCGTAATCATAAACACAGGTCTCATTAAAAGGGCTTCTTGTTTTTTCATCTTTATTCTTCCTTGTTTCTTTCTCTAGTTGCCAACTGGGGGGAAAGCCCACTTACTCACGACCCATTGCTAAAATAATTAGGTTTAAAACATATCCTTTTAAATACCAGATCAAACTTTTGATTCCTTGAGTTTTATGAAATCTTTGTATCATGTGGGGTTTTGCTGGTTTGCTTGAAAATTCAATACAAGTAACTTAATTTAACTTTGAACTTAATTGAATCTGTACATGTCCAGCAAGGAATCGTTGCATCGTTAAGGTTTTTTAGAGGTGATTTTGGAGTTTCCTCGTCACCTGCTTTATTGGCGGATCCGTGTCTACCAATTATATATGTCCTATATCATAAAACC
The DNA here is from genome assembly GCF_036324505.1 of Eleginops maclovinus. Classification (NCBI taxonomy): domain Eukaryota; kingdom Metazoa; phylum Chordata; class Actinopteri; order Perciformes; family Eleginopidae; genus Eleginops; species Eleginops maclovinus. The sequence continues at coordinate 7,399,925 of NC_086352.1, read as the reverse complement.
CTATATATTTCTCATTTAAAATATATATTTGTTTATTGTTATTATTAATAATGATCATTTTTTTTACCATATTTTCCTTCAACGTTTAAACTATGAGATAAAAAAGAAATGTATATATCATTTGGGATTTTCCCCATCTGTTTTCAGAAGGAATTAATATTGGGCATGTAAAGGCTGTGTGTGCATAGTTTATATAAATAAATAAGAAGCGTGTTAATCAGCGCCTCTTCAGTGTTTCTTTACTTAGTGTAAAGTATGTAGACGCACGTAACGGCGCTGCAGTAATGAAGAAGAGGAGTCCCTTCAGAGAGGTGCATCTCAACAAACAGGTTATTAATGTGAGGCTGGAGTTAGACTCTGAATATTAATCACTACCAGTGATGTGTGTGCTTCATCTTAAGGGTCTTCCCAATTACATAAAGGAA
>NC_086352.1:7384500-7394500 GCF_036324505.1 Eleginops maclovinus | reverse complement strand
ATGTTTAGACAATCAACACAGAGAGTAAACAATAAAAGTATTCTTCACTTACAGGTACCACGTATGCTTCTGGATCTGCTCTAACTGTAACAAAAGGGAGAGGAAATAAACATTAATGACACTTTTTATTGATAAGGAGCACAACAAAAACACAAAATGCAACTCAAAATAACTGCTGTTATTGAGCTTACGCATGATTTAATATCCATTAATTATAGGATGTACAGACATTGCAGCTCCACAGTTCAAACAGCTGCAGACAGAACACCAGAGAGCACATTATTTAAAAACAGTCTTTTGTGAAATTTCTATTCTGAGCCCAAAGCTAAGCCTTGGCCTGAGATGAGAAGATGATGCAGACGCTGCACGGGTAGTCATGCTGCTAAAATTAGCCCAGACTGTGGAGATAGGAAAGGAGGAGCAGGAGTTTACAGAAGGAGTTCACAGAAGGAGTTCACAGAAGGAGTTCGCAGAGGAGGCGCAGAGAGGATCTTACCGTGAGCCTCTTCCCGGCGTCCACCTCGATCATCCCGCGGAGCAGGTTCTGACAGTCCGGAGGGATGAAGTGAGGCATGTGGAAAACTCCCAGCTTCACTTTCTCCAGGAGGTTCCTCAGGTTATCATCGTCGAAGGGCAGAGCGCCCTGCAGGAGGAGGAGGAAGAGGAGGAGGAAGAGGAGAGGATTAAGCGATTTAAACGATGAAACATTTAGAGCAATTCCACCGGAGAGGGAACATATTGAAAATGCAATTTCAAATATCTTGTTTTTAAACCAGACCTTTTAACAATCCTGCAACACAGCGACAATTGATCCATTATTTACCTTCTTAGTTAAGTTGCTTCTATCAGTAGGCTTGTTGTGAATGAAAACCAAACGTGCAAAATAAGCAACGTTACCTCTAGCTTGTGCACCCTCCCTCCTGCACAACTTCAGGGAGTAAAAACTGGCTTTACATATTTTAGACCCAACGATTCTTACGTGATTAAGTGTCTGGTAGATAATTGATCCAGAAGTCGGGCAGATGAGACAACCACTCTCTCTCTGATACCACAAAATAAAGAGGTTTACAACACAGATGCATTGCTCTACCATTATTCCCCCTCAACCAACCTACCGGGGATAACACACCTAATATCTTGGAAACCTGAAGGGCAAAGAAAGAACCCAGAGAAAATGCCCCTTCCTTTATCAGTATAGAAGTCTTTTAAAACACTTCCAACATGATTTCTTTCAAATGATTCGCTTCTTACAGCTTTATGGTTTGGGTATCAGTTGATTAATCTAAATAAAAGAAAGCCTTCATCAACAAAGTGTGTCCTTCTTTCTGCTAGAGGATAAAGCTAAAGCATTAAATGGTTAAGTCTCGTTGGTATCTTCGACACAGGTTGCCCATTTCTGTGTCTTTATACATTAAAAACACCAGCATTTACTTCTGTTGTCACGTTCATTTCTGTCACTGAAAAATAACAAGGACTTCTTTAAAGAGGCAGTCTACGGGTGATGATGAAGAGGCGGTTTCAGTGACGTGATGAAGGATATTTTCCTCCTCACTGAGAGGCTGGCAGCAGATGGCCGACAAAGTGGGGTGATTTATCTGCACGTGATGAGTGTGTTGAGTGCTCCCTCTTAATCTAGAAACTATAACACATGCACGTAAACAAACATGTCATCTAGCTGCTGCCTCTCACTCGTCACTGTCCAATTATAGAGCAGTGGAAAGCTCTAGTTGTGTGATGTGAGTGTTTCTACACAGAAACATCCACGGCAAGAGGCTAACGACTGGGAATCTCAACGTGCAATACAGAGAATATTTCCAAGCAGTAAACTTCCAGATTCCCTTTTTCCTGTATTTTTAGACTTGATATCCTCTCAGGGAATACACACACTTGTTGCCCCTCTAATTATGCGCAAACGTTTAGCATTAGCAGGATTTTATATCATTTATAATCTGTAACACACTTCAGTCTGCTGTCATGTGATTATGTACAGTTTACCAGAGGAGACACTGAAATAAGCACCACTTTTTGTTATCAGATATACACCGTTCCCTTCTAACCAGCAGATAAAGTCATATAAAAGGAACAATTATATTCCAAACAAAGAAAGCGTGATAATGTGAAACACTGAGCCGGACCACAGCTGGTTTGAGTTATTCATAATTCAACATTAAAACTACCACATAAAGTAGTCCAGTATTCAGGCTGACTTTACGGGTAAAGTTGATTTGAAAAGCAGTATTTTCAGTTTACTTTAAGGAGAGAGTTCAGGTTGTTCGCTGCAGTTTAGTCACTCACCACTAAAAGTGCAAACAGGATGACTCCGCAGCTCCATGCGTCTGCTTTCCTGCCGTCATACTTCTCCCCCTGAAACACAAACACACTCACATCAGACTCTTATTTGAATACTTTATCAGAACTGTGAATCACCCTGCTGCTCGGAGATCTGGCTACTCGCTGGGCGTAATGGAAAAATCAGTACATAAATAGATAATCAGGCAACGTAACGTCAGGGATCTGTGAGGCCCATGCACTGCAGGACATATTTATGGATGAGGGTTTTCTCTTCACCTCGTCTCCCGTATTAGTCATTTCCTGTGTTGTATAAAATGACTTGGACAGGAACAAATTTGAGAACAACTACTTTTACTTCACTGTGGTGTTTTCTCTCTCTCTCTCTCTTGAGTCTGTTACTGTATTAATCTACTCCACGTTGGAAGTCAATATTCATACTTTGGTATATTTTGATGTCACTGCTTTTGAATGCAGTAATAACACTTGTAACAGAGTGCATCTAAACTGTAAGATTACCACTTTAACGTTTGAGTGTTTTGTAGTAAAGTAAGTAAGTTGTTTTTTAGAGTTACTGGGAGGAAAATGGTCAGATTTTTCGAAAGGGAACAATAGCAATCAAACAAAAACAAGGAAGAGCACGGCTGCATCACAAGTGTGTTACAATCTTGTGTGGCAAACAGAAAATGTCATTACCAAGTGGAAGTGAAAGGAGTTTTTCCAGTTTTCTACAAGAAATGCAGACACAAAAATGTCTAAAAAAGCACGGCTGCATCTCAAATAGGGCATGTTTTTAAATCGTGTTCATAGTATGTTTCAGCTCCAACTAAAATAAAATGAGAAAGGTAATACTACTGATTTGTGACACTCTTTTTGCAAAACAACACATAAATTAAGAAGTGTTACAACAGAAAAAAGTATCAGATTGCTCCAGTTTTCGACATAAAAAATAGGAACTCAATTGAGATAGAAACGCACGGCTGCTTCACATCCAGCTGATGTTTTTAATCGTGTGCAGAGTGAGTTTCTGAGAGCAGAGAGGATGCAGCGTGATGTAAGAGCCTCTCTGCAGAGTGCATGAAAGACACTGAGAGAGGAGCACTTACCCTGATCACCTCTGGGCAGGCGTAGTGCGGAGACCTGGAACACAAGCAGAACAATCTATGCTGAAAACAATAATACACAACACACACACGCACACACACGCACACTGAGGAAGGAGGAGAATCTGTGCACAGCTTTGATGCTGTCCGAAGAAATATGAACAACTTTTTTCCTTTCCTGACTTGGATTATTTTTTAGTTAGCTAAGTGAGAGTTACATCACAGGAAATGTCCCCAATCCAAAATCCAGAGGATGCTCATCCTGTTGGATAACACGTGACACCGTTTCATCCACAGGAATGTGAGGGAAGTTATTTAATCAAAATGAAGTTAGAACTGTGAGTTACATCGCTGTTTTATAAGAGGATCTACATGATCCTGTCCCATAATACATGTCAACACCTCTCTATCTAAAACCTCTGGTATGATAAACAGAAGGCAAACTAAAGAGGATACACATTTCTGCCTCAAGTGTGTACAGCATCAGAATGCAGTCTGACAGAGTAAAGAATTAGAGCACTGTGTTTCTGTTAAATACAAATGTATCCTCAGGGAAACACACTGAAATCAGTTTCTAATATGCCAGTGTTTTTATTTGTTTAATTATTTACAAAATGTATGATTGTTATTGTGATTTCAATCATGCTATATTGTTTTATGTATTATTATTGTGTACTACTAGTATCAGTGTTATTCTGATTATTAATACTAATGTATTTAAAGTACATTTTATTATAAATAATGATAACATTAATATTAATATTTTCTCATCAACCTTATTGTTGTTTTTATTTTGAAATATTATAAATAATCATCTAAATTGTATTATTATTACAAAGTGTTTCATTGCTAAAGTGATTAATAATACATTATTATTATTACTATGTTTTAGTAATTGTATTTATCAGAATATTTATTCAGTTTATTTATCTTTCAAAAACTGCTTCTGGATGTGAGGATTAGAATATTTTGACTAACATTAACTTATAAGGTAATGAATGAAAGTGAATAAATAAGTTAGCGTGTCAGGACTGGAGATTCAGACATGGAGTAAATAACTGCATATGATTTCCTCCTCTTCTGAATAATAAAATAATAAAGTATTCCCACACTGTGAGGATCCATCACAGCAACATGAAGCGGAGTGTGACGGCCTTTCACTGAGACTGAGTAAACACACTCCATCAGTGCCAGCATCATGTTCATTATGCTAATGTGAACCAGTCCATGTGAAATACTCAAACACACTAACTGAGATCTAATGACACCACATGTTCGTCCGGCTGCAGGAGACGTCTCCGCCAGCGTCACTCAGTGTCATTTAATGAATTTCATTAACATGAGGAGGAAGAGTCATGTGACCCGTGACTCACAGCAGATATTTACAGATCCATCAGAGGAGCTTCATAAACAGCTGTTTATATTCTGGAAAAGTCATCTGACAGATGGACTGACCTCCAGGTTATGTTGCGTCAAAACAAACTGTATTCTAACCCCCGGTGATCATTCCACACAATAAGCAGCAACGTTTTATATATTTGAGTAATGTCCTGCAATAGGTGAAACCATTCAAAACTGCACAAGAGACTTAGTGGGTCTTGATTCAGGTGTATTTAGTGTCTCTACTGGGACTCGTGAAAATTCTGAGTGGATCAGATGTTACTCTCCTCTGTCAGCTGTTCTGTAGGCTAAGACTTCAAGTGTGACTCTATACGCCTACAGCCTGAATCTGCTTTATCAGATCTGAACTCCTTCTTCATGTGGCCCAAATCATCTTCTGTTAAAAATGTATTTTATTTTCAAACTTTTTGGAATTTCCGACTACTTCAGAATGATCATTTTCATCACTTCTTTTTCAAAATGTTCACGTTTAAGATAACATTTGAACTTCTAGTCAAAATCCTGAGTAGATGTTAGTGTTCTCTGTAAGCTTTGTCTCCATGCTTTAATGTTCAGAAAGCTCTTTATGTTTCTCATACTGCCTGTACTGCAGCACCTTTTTTTCACCCTCTGTCTGAAACCAGAGCCCAGTCTGCTCTGATTGGTTATCCGACCGGCTCTGTTGTGATTGGTCAACAACTTAGAGATGTCCTGTCCCTTATAACCAGAAATAGGCTGCAGCTAATCAGCACAACACAAATAGCCTATGCATTTCTTATCAGTATACCAGCACACTTAGGTTCACAGGAGGAATCACAATGAAACCTGACTGCAAAAGGCAGATTTAAAAAGATGGATATTACAGAAGACTCTCTGCTGCATTATCTGCAGGGTTACCAGAGCCTGTGCTTCTTTGAATAATAACGATTACAGTAACGGCAGGCGGAACATCGTGCTTAGTAACTTCCTGTTCCTCTCTCGCGTACGTGCAGCACTCTGGAGCCGGAGGACTCAAGTTGTATCTCTTCCACATCAGCGACTCTGAAACACATCGGACCAGTATGCATCCTGCAGAGCTTTACAAAGCCTGAAGAAAACAAACAACAACAACAACAACCAGGACCTAAAGACTGAAGTGTTCTACTGTCTCCAGAACGGCTTATCACGACAGCCCCAACCAACAAGACATTTAAGAGGAGACACTACAGTCCACATCTTTAAACCATATTTAGCTTTCTTAACACGACGGTTTTTCATGTGTTTTTGGAAATATTACAAAAGTTATTCAGAGAAAAAAAAGAAAATGATTCTTTTTCCAGATATTTCACGAATCCAAAATATTTCGTTTTTTCTCTGAATATTCAAATTGTTTTCTATAAAATGTTCAAAGTCAAGCTTTTTTCTTCCCTGATATTTGAAACTTTACATTCATATTACATTTTTCCAACCTTTCTGAAATAGGTCAACAGTTTTCAATGAAAGAATCTCCTTGTATTGTTCTTTTTCTTGACATTTATGTTCTTTAGAAATACTTAGAGTGTTTGTTCATGTCAAATTGAATATTTGTTTTGTCCAGATATTTAAATGTATGCACTTTTTTTCTGACATTTAATCATCAGATATTCCAGACTTCCCCCACATCTTTTCATGTCTATGTCTAAATCACCACGTCAGTAGCACGTACACACACCACACTCTCCACTGTCATTCCTCTCTAAAGCTTTGACACCATTTCACACACTCATTTGTACACACTTTATTACTGAAAACATGCAGGTTACTGAACTGACCCGCAGCTGGTCTCCAGCAGACTGTCCCCGACCTGCAGAGACGCCATGCCAAAGTCTGCGATCCTGATGTTGTTCTTCTCGTCTAACAACAAGTTCTCGGGCTTCAAATCTCTGTGGCTGCAGAGGAAACAGGAAACAGAGGAAAGATTTCACATTTTCAACCTTTCAAAAAACTCCCGGAGCGATTTCCTGATTTGCGCCGTTTCATGGTGTGGAATACTGTATTTATGCCTGGTGATCAAGAATTTCCTGATTCCAATTTGTATTTGGACCCTTTGACGAATTCTACCATAAATAAAGAATCTCACTTGTTTTCAGACATCCAAGACATACGCTGTTAAAAGGAAACTGGACTTGATGTACTTTAGTAGAAGTAAGGTTGCTTCCTATCAGAAACCCCCCTTGCTTTTGGAAGTGGTAGTCCTCTTGCTTGGGAAAAGAATACTGAAAGATGTTCAGGAAGAAACATTTTAGCATGTGAGAGTCTGCAACCAGACGGACGGAAGCAGAGACAAAGATTGATCTATTCCTCAAAGATTGGCCGTGAACCTGACGACCACTTAGCTTGTTCTTCTTTGTTGGACTTTCATTTAGAATAATATTTGAATAGCTCCTGACATTTGGAGTCACTTATTTCTTCAACCTTTCTGAAAGCACTCAAACCGACGCAGTGCTAAAAACTATTTAATTAAAGTCCAAACAACACGTGGTGACACACTCCAGGTTTAAAGGATCTTCAGGTCTATCAAATACAAGATATGAAGATATAAGGGAACAAATACTCAGATATTAATAAGAGAGTAGTAGGCAATTTTTCCTCTGAAATATTCCAAGTTTTTCTTCAAGATTTTTTTATTGAATCGGCTTTAGTTCTTTCCTATTTCAAAAACAAAAGGATATTTATATATATGAAATAGAGCCACACATACATATTTAACTTTATCTGTGTTGTTTTCTTTTCATCATCAAACACCATCATTTCTTCTCTGAAATATAACTCATTTTTGATCAAGTTTTCAAACTGAATTGACTTTTCTTTCTCGATATTTGAATCTTTGTTTCTTCAAATATTACAATTTATTTTAGCACAGTATTTCTTGCTCCAGACACATCCCTTTCCTCATCGTTTTCTTATAATAGTTATTAGAAGATTATCATATACTTAAGATCCTGCAGCCCTGTGCGTTTTCTCTTCCACTAAAGTGGCTTAACGATTGTGTCGAATATTCCCAATATTCCCAGCTGCAGTCGCTCAGTCATCATCTGAACCATTCAGAAGGTGTTTCTCTGCCGTCTCCCTCACTCTGTTTGCATCTGCTGGATAAATCATCTCCCTTTGTGTCTGATTAGAGGGTTTTTGCCAGACTTCATAATTCAGATGCAGTTTGCAGACAACGGTCTGTCGGCAGCGATAAATCAGGAGCAGCAGCAGATATTTGTGTAAATTCACAACCACCCCCCCACCCATATTTTGTGTCTCTAAACAGAAATACATATTGTATGAGCCCACAAATTATCAGTCCTGACACTTTGGTTTCCCGTTTGGCGTGCACTAAATCATCAAACCTACGGAAGGCTTGCACATCCTGCGTGTGCATTTATAATGACTGTTAGGACTTCTGCTAAATGCTTTATTTATTGTTGTACAAGAATAAGTTCTGCCAACATTTACTATCTACTATCAGAAATCCTACAACCAATACTAGATATTGATGTAGTACTTTTCTAGGTATTTAACTATAAATGATATTTCCAGTTTAATTGTCTAGGATCCTTTATGAGACTACATTAACTAGCTACCATATGTCTTGTGTACAAAGGGGTTCCCCAGAGGTGACTTGCTGTGAATACAGTCATACCATTTATATAACAAAGAATATTATCAAATATGATCAAAATAAAATCCTTCTGATGTCTTTTTGAGCTTACACACTAAGTTAACTGCAGTGCGAGTTATTTTCCACCCTATTTACGATTTCTGAATGACAAAGGGCTTTTAATATTCATTTTCAGTCATTAGTGTTGACACCCGTACTAGCTCTTACTAAGAGCCCTGGTAATGTGGAGCCCCGTGTGAGTCCGCACTATTGACACCAAAAGCGGTCTCATGAAAAACACACAGACAGAGAGAGCACATTTAACAGAAGTCAAAATAATAATGTCAATTCTTCAAGATGTTTGTGTGTAAAGATAACGCACCATATAGAGTGGCTGTGGCAGAAGTCCAGCGCGGAGATGATCTGTCTGAAGAATTTTCTGGCCTCTTTAGGTGTTAGTCGGCCCTTTTTCACCAGGTAGTCGAACAGCTCCCCCCCCGACACATGCTCCAGCACCAGGTACCTGCAAAGGAAAACAGAAACATGTCAGCGAGGGGAAAGGACTCCAGTATTTCATTCAAATCTGACCAAGTGTGAAGGAATTAGTTCCTTTGGGGTTTTGGAGGATGTGTACCTGACATTAGGTATATTTTAAGATGAACAAAAGATTAAAAAAGACATCACTGTAGAAGAAAGTATTAATGAAGATCAAATCATAAAGATGAATGTAGTAAACAAAAATAAAATTAAGAATAAACCCAAATAAAAAATAACTGTAATAATATTAAAATAATAAAGTAGAATACAAATAAATATATAATGTATATACCTGTAGTCAAATAACAAAATACAAATATAATTAAAATGCAATAAAATAAGTCAAAGTAGACTGTAGTAATATTACAATAAAATAAGAATAAATAACCATAGTAGAACACATTAGATAAAACAAAAGAATAATAAAATACAAAAGGAAATTTAACTTAAAACCTCAAATAAACTGAATAAGAGGGGGGAAACGTTTCCCTTTGGAAATCGAAACAGAACTTAAAAAACTGCCTCACCTTCCGGGGAAAATGTCCTCAAATCCTCAGTTAATTTAACCTCAGAATGATGAGGCATTGATAAAATAATCGAGTGATAAACTAGTGTTTGTGAACGGCATGCTGAAGTTACCACATTGACGCTTCATGTAAATCCTGCAGAAATCCCTGTACTGTTTGAGATGTTTTATCTGCGTTCATTTTTCCCAGAGACATCGCTGATCCTCCTCCTGCTGCACGCTTCCCCTGCCACTGATTTATTAGCAGATTAAAGGATCTACTCGAGCGTTTTCTCCTCAAATTAGAAACGTGTTCGCGTGTGATTTGTGAAATTTTCCCCCGCAAACTGTTGACCATCCGTCCCTGTCCCTGCAACATTAAGAAAACAAATTCCTGCTCCGTTTGACGCCGCTGCCTTTATCAATTATTGAACATCGCATTAAGCCGTGCCACTGGAGCGCAGCGGCCACACGCAGCAGATTAATGTGTGCAATAAAACAGGATATACATTAAAGATACACGGGAGAGGGGGACCAATAAAGCATCCCATGCCTTCATGAGCACACAAACAGCTGCAT